>NC_056735.1:1105929597-1106229597 GCF_019279795.1 Protopterus annectens | reverse complement strand
TGGGCGCTGTAAACAACAAATCAAAAAAAAAAAAAAGGAGGGCACAGTAATAAGCAGAAATAAAAAAAAAAAAGGAGGGCACAGTAATAAGCCGATCGATACATTTGTGAAGGGATCGGCTTATTACATTTAAAACTGTATGGGTTTGCTGTTTTAAGGGAACGGAATAAAAAAAAAAAAAGGCAATTCCTGTCTCTGGCACCCGAACCAGATACCACTACTCTCTCTCACACTCACACACACATGCATACACACACACACACACAGACATTCTGCTTACA
Organism: Protopterus annectens; assembly: GCF_019279795.1. NCBI lineage: Eukaryota > Metazoa > Chordata > Ceratodontiformes > Protopteridae > Protopterus > Protopterus annectens. The sequence goes on along the minus strand of NC_056735.1, from coordinate 1,106,229,316 downwards.
CACACTCATTCTGGCATGCAGTTACTATTGCATCGGAAACTCTCATACACACACTCAGGCTTTTCGGTTTGCTGCTTGCCGGGAACGGAATAAAAATAAAAAATAAGGCAATTCCTGTCTCTGGCACCCGAAACAGATAGCACCAGTTTCTCTTTCTCTCTCTCTCTCACACACACACACACACACACACACACACACACACACACACACACACACACACACAAATAGATTTGCAGTAAAATTTTATTTAACAGAACATGAACTGCATAATACTATGAATGTTTATGCGGCAGAATTGTGCACGCAGTACAAATACTTATAGGAACTTACGGTTTTCAAGGGACTTTGCTGGTAGTTTTGCTGAAATACTTGATCCGATGCTGTTTTTACTCCGGGCTGAAACAGTGGACGGAATAGAGTTCCTCAGCTAGTTATACAGTACTTTATACTAGGTGATAAGGGCTTACCTAGATAGTGGTGATGTCACAATGTGGGAGGATCAGCTGGAGAGGGAACTACCGATTTAGCTATGTCGAAGGTACGTCATGAAGGTGGTGACCAATTCCAAAGGAAAGAATGCGATAGCAAAGAACGGGGGATGGGCTTTGCTACCCTATGCTAGGGAAAAGCAGAAATGAACAAGCGACAAACTTCTTTGTGCATTTTGGTAATTGCTGATGGCTGGATCAGTTTATAGGGAAATAAGAGTACTCGGGGTTGAGTTAAATTATGACTGAGCCCAGAGTTTTCCTTTAATGCCCCTTGTGCATGATGTCTGTTACAAATTTGGCACATCAAACAAAATTTTTTAGAATAGTTTGTAAATCCATATGTTGTGAACCCTCGGTTCACCAGCTGTACCATCCCCCCTGTTGAGACATGGCATTGCCCATGGCTCAACAAAGCTGCATATCTAAACAAATTAGATGGTAGTATCGGTTTCCCTTCTTTGGAGATGTACAGCCCCTTTGAGAATTGCTCCTCGTTTTACCCATTTTTGTTTTTCAGCTTGCGTAGTGAGTGTCTGCATTGTCTTTAACATTTCTAGGTCTAAAATCTCAAAGGGTTGTAGTTCCTCATTTAAAAGAAATACTTCTGAAGCTGCTTGTTTTGCAGCTGTATCAGCTCTCGCATTACCTTTTGAAATCCTATCTTGTTGCTTGGCATGAGCTGTGCATTTACAAATAGCAACTTTCTGAGGTAACTGAATAGATTCTAAAAGATCTAGAATAAACTGTGCATGATTGATAGGTTTGCCAGTAGATGTTATCATTCCTCGGTTTTTCCACTGTTACGCAAAAACATGTACAGTAGAAAAAGCATACTGGCTGTCAGTAAAAATGTTCACACATTTACCCTTTGCTAAGGTACTTGCCCGTGTCAAGGCAATCAATTCTGCTGCCTGTGCAGATAAGTTGTGTGGTAAAGTTTTCGCTTCTATAATCTCAGTGTCAGAAACTACTGCATATCCTACTAGGTTCTGTCCTGCAGGACCCCTTTTGCACGAACCATCCACGTAGTATGTCACCTCGGCATCATCCAAGGGGACATCCGTGAGATCTTTTCTAGGCAGTGTCTTTTGCTCAATCACCTGCAGGCAGCGGTGTGGTGTGCCATCTGCAGGGGTTGGGAGCAAGGTAGAAGGGTTCAAAGTCGTGCATCGTTCAATTGTCATGTGAGGTTGGCTCAACAATATAGCCATACAGAAAAGATGCCTAGCAGGGGAAAGATATGCTACCTTCTCTTGCAGTAAAATAATCGTGACTGCATGAGGCACTCTCAAAGTGAGAGGGTGGAATAAAACTACTGAGGCCAAAGCCTGCACTGCCATTGCGGCTGCAACTACTGCTTGTACATAGTGAGGTAAAGACCGTGTCACTGGGTCTAATTGTGATGAATAATAAGCAATGGGGCATTGCTTGTCCCCATGCTGTTGTATTAACACTGATGTCATATAACCTTGCTTACAATCTACAGTTTGGAAAAAATGTTTATGGTAGTTTGGTAATCCTAGAACTAATGAGGACGCTATTAACTGCTTCAGTTTGCAGAAAGCAGATTCTGCCTCTGGTGTCCATTGTAACAAATCCTGTGCTGCCATAAGCTTTTTATATATCAAGTCAGTCAGAGGTGCAGATTCCAATTCATAGCTTGTAAACCAGCTCCGGCAAAAATTAGTTGTACCCAGGAAGGACATAATTTCCTTCTTGATAGTGGGTTTTGGTGCTTGCAAAATTGCTACTTTTCTGTCCTCATCTAATGTTCTACCCTCTTTGGATATCACATATCCTAGGTATTTGACTTGTTATTTTCCAAAGCTGCAGTTTATTTTTGTTTACCTTATGTCCTTCAGCAGCTAAAACTTGTAATAGCGCTATGGTATCTTCTTTACAATCTTGCTGGGTGGGGGCCGCCAGCAGGATGTCATCAACATAAAGTAAAATCTGACTGCCTCTTGGTGGGGTAAATCCCGCCAAGTTGCTTGCCATTTCTTGTGAGAATATTGTTGGACTTTCACAATATCCCTGTGGTAGTTGCGTATATGTATACCTTTTCCCCTGAAATGTGAATGCAAACCAATACTGGCTGTCAGGGTGTATCGGTATCGAAAGGAACGCATTGCTGATATCTACCACAGAAAAATATTTCTGTTGAAGTTTTAAATCATTCAACAGGGTGTGTGGGTCTGGCACTGTAGGTGCCCTTGGTATTACTGCATCATTTACAGCTTGTAAATCTTGGACCATACGCTATTCTCCATTTGCTTTCTTAACAGGAAATAAGGGCGTGTTACATGGTGAATCAGGAGACTCCACCAGCACCCCTTCCTTAAGTAAAGCTGCTATAATAGGTTTGATTCCTACCTCTGCATCTTTTCTTAAGGGATACTGTCTTTTCTGCAGTCTAAATGCTGACTTTGGTGTGATAGTAACTGGCCCTGCTGTACAAATAAGTCCTACATCTGACTTTCCTGTTGACCAGAGAGTTTCTGGTATATTCTGTAAGGCATTCTCTTCCTCCTTTAATAGGAATGCTAATCAGCTGTCCTTGCTTGCAAGTGCATGGCTGGGTGGGTCTGAGTTATCCAATTCAGCCTCTGTATTTGTATTCCTTGTTCTGACAGTTCTAATTCCGTCTGTTTTTCCCATCTTGTGACTTTTTCTCCTAAGTCTGCCCATTTTATATTTTTGTCCTTAGTTAAGCTAACATGTGGTAACCGATTAGATTTATAGAGTGCAAAGAACTCCTGGGGCAATGAACAGCTGTCTACACTGTTCCCTTCTGTGTCCCAGTACAGATTACATAATATCAATCTGCACGATTTTTGAACAATTCTTGCTCATATTCCTTATCAGGTCTTGGCGTGTTACAATAATGCAGGGTACAGTGCAACAAGTGTTGCTTATCAATGTCAAGGGAGTGGAACTTGCTGATGGCTACATTCATTAATTCTTCAGTCACAGCCCCTGGACCAGTCGTAACCAAGTCCTGACTGTACCAATAAAACATTTCACCCTCCGATTGCACTGCATAGGTATCAATTTGTCGCTGTGCTTCCATACCCTGCATGGTTGGGACTACTGCTATACCGAATAGCTGCATAAGGTCTCTGCCCAAGAGGTTTACTGGGCATTTTGCAGAAACAACAATTTTGCTTTTCTGAGTCAATCCTGAAGCAGGATCGGTTATTGCAATGTTACGGGAGAGAGGCTCCCGGTACAGCTGTCCATTAGCTGCTTTTACTAGTATGTAATCAGGTGACTCTGAGTTTTCTGGCAGTTTGGAGGGATGTATCAGGGTTCGTGATGCCCCTGAGTCACACAAGAATTTGACTTCCCTCCCTTCTACCAAGAGTGTAACTTCTGGTTTTGTGTCCGCTAAATAGAGCTCCAGGCTCAATAAAGCTAGGTCTAATATTTCATTTTCTTCACTGTCCATAACTTCCTGCACTTCCTCTATCTCTTCTATCACATCCTTTACTCCCTCTATCACATTCTCATTTGTCCTTTCTCCGCTATCCCCTTCTACTGATTCCTGACTATCATATAGTCAGTCCTCACCCTCCTTGTCTTCCGTGGTTGTCTTCTTGTTTTTCTTGCAATCCCTTGCCAAGTGTCCCTTTTTACCGCATTTAAAACATTCTCCCCTTTTCTTTCGCCCTTCAAAGTCCTCTGATCGCTGATCAGATTGTTTGTTTCCCTGGGTATTTTTCTTGCCCTTTTTCCTGGACTGTACTACATAAACTTCTGCTCCATCTTCTACAGAAAATACTTGAACTTTCTTTTTTATTTTTGCTATTAAAATGCCTTTCGGCATGCCTAGCATATTCAAGTAATGACTGCAACCTGCTTGTATGATCAACCATGTGTTTCGTAATAAAACTGCTTATGGGTGCAATACTGCCTTTTAAAAATGCATTCTTTAACTGCTGTTCATATGGGGAATCTTGTGTTTGATCTTCAGGAACCTGCATTCCACAATGGTTATTAAAACATTCTAATAATCTGGCATAATATCGGTCAGCAGTTTCACCTTCTTGTTGGATGCATTGATTAATGCAAGTCCAGTCTGCCCTAGGCTTCCATTTCTCAGAGATGCGGTCTGTAAGACCTTTTACTCTGTTGTCTAGTTCTGCGCTGCTATGTGGGAGGGGTCTGTGTGCAGCATCACAGGGATTCCAGTTGCCACTAATCATGTGCCAATCTGGCCCCACAATTTGTCTAACTACTTTTTCTACCTCTTCTCCGTTTAAATTATAACTTAGCCTCATTCCTTGTAAATCTTCTGAGAACTTTCTAAAATTAACTTTTGGATGGGGAATTCCCTCAGTGGCTTTCTGGATATCTTCCGGAGTCCAGGGTCTATATGGTCCTGACAGTCTTGTCCTGCCTGAGGATTAGGTACTTCTATGAGTGGGCATATTTCTTCTTCACTCATAGATCATGAATTCTTAACCATTTGATATAACTCAATGCCTTCATTTGAGTTACCTGCCCATGTTCGAGACCTGGTCCCGATGGGATCTCTAATAAAGGGTTTTGCTCTTGTAATGTCTCTATTTTCAGTGACAGCAGGATATCGTGGAGGTGGACTAACCTGCTCACTTGCTTCATATTCTGGTAAGGGAGGCGTAGGGGCTGACGCTATTACTAAATTATTGTCCTCCTTATCTAAAAAACATTGCTCTTGAATTATTGTTCTTTTGTTCCCTACGGTTTACTTCCTCAATCCACCTGTGTGCCTGAGGAATTCCTAATTGGCGTTGCTTTTTTACCCGACCTTTAGAATTGGTTTTGAGCTGTTTGACAAGTTTGACAAGTGAGGATTTTTCTAATTTACCATCAAATTCATACTTATTAACCCATTTTGAATAGTATTTAATATTGTCAGTGCGCTGCGACTGCATATATTTTACGTCTTCGGTTAACGGCAGATTTTGGGGTCTTTTTGTGCAATTATTACCCATTATGTTCTACCCTTTTGATCGTTACATAACCTCTTATTTTTAACGTGGTACCACGGATTTTGTTATAGTCTCTTCAGAATGACTGCCTACCTATTCTGTTTTCCCTGATCTATGACAAGACAGTACTCTTTTCTGTCCCTGACTTGTAAAAATATAGTCTTGACAAAAACAATACAAATCTAGTCCCTGATGTAAAACAGAAAAAAGTAGATTTACCTTACCTGAGCCTTCGTGATTGATCACCTGGTTCGTGAAAACCCGTCCTTCAGTCACAGATCAGAAAGTGGCTGGCCTCTTTTGCATGACAGTTCAGTCGGAGGGCTTTTCAAATACGAAGAACTGATTTGGTTTCTTCCCCGTATGGCTTCAACCACTCGGCCCGTCTGATCCGAGGTGAAGTGAGGGTTTCCAGTCCGAAGGACCAATCTGTCAAAGGAAAAAACTTCAAAGACCAATTCACGTTAGGTTCAGGTATGGCACCTTTTATTACTTGCAGCAAGGAGGGTGGCCTAATGGTTAAGGTGTTTGCCTTATAAACACAAGGTGCAGGGTTTGAGTCTCACAAGGGATAATTGGCTGGGCTTAAAATGGCTTGCAAGGGCAGTTAGCCTAGTACTAATCTATGAACCTATGAACCTATGAGACAAAAACATGCAAATACAGGATTTTGCCTAATTACTAACAGGCAGTATGCTTCTCTTATACTGTTCTATAAAATGTTACTTTCTATGGTTGACGTAGTTAGTCACAGCTTTCTGTATTGTTCTACATCAAATGTTACTTAGATTTCCTGCTGAAATGTTCAGATTTAAAACTCACTATGTGTTACATAGAAAATGTTACTTGGATTTCCTGCTGACATGACTGGATTTATGAAAAACATTTGAGAAAAACAACCTGACCCTGGGGGCTGTATCTTCTTTAGCCAACTATAACCTTCTATTGTGCAATTCTAATACATATGTTACATTTCAAGGTACTTTTATAGCTTAGGTACAAGTAAATGCTGATTGCAGTTCATATTTTCAAACAGCCTTTGTCTTCATTATCAATAGCTTCTGCAGCTGTGTATTTTCTCATAGCATAAGCGGAAAATCAATAACTCTTTGTTCAAATCTCATGACATTAGTAGAAGTGATGCATCTATTATTATTTTCCTGACACTAGCAGAAATTGAATGTTTCCCTGTAAATTTCCAAAGCATAAGCAAAGATCATAACTGCACATATTTCATGACATTACAAGATTGGAATGCTTCTGCAGTTCGTACAGATTCATGCAGTGTGAAATAGAATAAATGTGTTAACCCTTTTTTAAACCTCGAATGCACTAAGCATATTACTAATACATATTTTTCTAACAGTCTGCAATTATGGGATTGCATACACATTTGCTGATCTCATTGGATCCAAAAATAGAGGAAATTCTAAAGCATGAAGAGTAGAAGTCTAAAGTGGCATCTTTGCTTAGTTTAGTAGAAGAATGCCTAAAGGGAAACATTCACATCTTAATTTCTTTCCTCAAAATCTACTAGACACCTGAGCCAGTCCAGTGGCACAGATGTAGGGAGTCTATTTCTGTCACTAGTGATCCAGGTTTAGGAAAGGACTTATGTCAGCAGTAGGGCTGGCTCAGGGATAGGATGAAACAGTCATTGTTCAGCTCTCTTATCCCATTGGGAGTGTGAAGGGGAAACTTTATTCCTGTGAGACATCTGGTGGAGACCAGTAGCCTTGCCAAATACCTCCTTACAAAGGAAGTAGTAATTACATATTGATATCAATGCACTAGCCATCCAACAGTTAGGGAAACTGTCTAGCCACAGCAAGAATGACCTTTCCCAGCCTCTGTGCTTGTTGGCAGTCAATGAATCCCTCACTCTTCAGGGTATAAACATTGAGTACCATTGAGGATGACTTCCAGAGAAGTCTGGGGAGATCATCTTTTGAAGGATTACATCTTTGAGCACCCCAGAAAGTAGTCATTGGGGGATTTGGGCATAGGTGAGAATAGAACTCCTGGAGAAGAGTGTGGGGTTGTATGGGGTCAGGGAAAGTAAAACAAATCCACTGGCCACTTGGATAACATCTGGGAGTTGATGCACCTCTGTGCAATGGTGAGGAGTAACTTTACAGTGTTGTGTAGACATTTGCAAACCTCACTATGTGTCTCGACTGCTAAAGTGACCAATGTACTGCTAACAAAAGTCATTGAAAGAAACATTTACTCTGTCTCAACATGAAACATACTATGCTTCATTTTGAAGATGAGTCATCTACATGTATCCATATTTCTACTATGCCAAGTGAGCTTGAAGCAAAGCTGATACACAGTATCTTTACTGCATTGTGTGATTCTGATAGGAAAACTGGATTAAGGTTGATTTGTTTAGAGCACTTCTGTAAAAACACTAAACAAAGAAATTCAGCTTCTCATTATTCCTATAACAGGGAACTTTTGAACTTGATTAATCTCTGGTTTTCTGTAAGTCAATTATTTGACTTTTTAAGAAATATTTGGTTTCTTTATATTAATCTGCCTTTTTAAAAGTAGCTAACAGGCCTCGGGGTCAGAAATAGTTTGAGAGTGAAAATTGCTTTGATGAAGAAGGGAATTCTTGGAGCTGTTTTTTGCTGATCTACTTTACTGATTGGATTATTTGTAGTAACTTCAAGGTATAGAGCACTGCCCCTGGAATTTTGTATGGCTATTAAGGCTTGATTTTTGTGGTGCACATCAGCAAAACACTAAACAAAGAAATGTAGCTTTTGATTATTTTAGCAACAAAAAATGTAGAACAGTTTTGCACTTAATGCCTCGATTGTTGTAAGTAAAATATTTTATTTCTTTACATTAATATGCTTTGTTAAAAGTAGACAACAGGTTTCTCGTCAGAAATAGTTTCAGTGAGGGTCAAACTGGCATTGATAAGTACAGGCCTTGTTGGAGTTGTATTTTTTTCTGATCTGCTTCCTGATTGGATTATTGTTGGTGCCTTAAAGCTATATATCACTATCTCTGGAGTGTAGTGTGGCCATTAAGGCTTGATTTGAGTGGGACACATCTGCTAAACACTAAACAAAGAAATCTAACTTCTGATTACCTCCACAATGGAAAATTAAGAGCTGCTTTGCACTTGGTTAATCTCTAGCATATTGAAAGTAAATTATTTGACTTTTTGTAAGTATTTTTTTATCTTGTTCTGCCTTATTAAAAAGTAACTAATGGGCCTGTGGGTGAGAAATAATTTCAAAGAAAGTGAAACTTGCTTTGATAAGTAGGGACATTGCTGAAGCTGTTTTTTGTTGATCTGTCTACTGACTGGATTATTGCTGGTGACTTCAAGCTATGTCACTGTCCCTGTAATTTTGTGTGGCCATTAAGGCTTGATTTGCATGGAGCACTTCTGCTAAAGACTAAACAAAGAAATTCAGCTTCTCATTATCTCCACAACAGAAAAAAATGTTTTGTACTTGGCTAATTTTTGGTTTGTTGTAAGTAAATTATTTACATTTTTGTAATTAATTTTTCTTTACTCTACCCATTTAAAAGTAGCTAACAGATCATTAGGCAGATTTTTATTTTCTTATTGAGTAAATCTGTTAATCACCATCCTGGAATTTAGTGTGGCCATTAAGGCTTGATTTGTATGGACCAGTTCTGCTAAACAAAGCAATCTAGTTTCTAATTATCTACACAATAGAAAATAAAAAAAAAACTGTTTTGTACTTCGTTAATCTCTGGCTTGCTGTAAGTAAATTATTTGGTTTTTTTTGTAAGTAGATATTTTGTTTCTAATATGCCTTGATAAAAGTAGCAAACAGCTGCCTGGGTAAGAAACTGTTTCAGTGTGACAGAAAATGGCTTTGATGAGCTGGGGCTTTGTTAGAGCTATTTTTTAAAGGAGAACCACACCCACCAACTCAAAAAACATGTTTAGTTCATCGTGGTTTGGTGTTTCCTACATTTTAACACCACTCTGGGACTATTTACAGGTTTTTAAATATTTTTATACATAATTTCTTAAACCTTAAATCTATATATCAATGCCCCTGAATTTAATGTAGCCATTAAGATTTAATTGCTGTGAAGTACTTATGCTAAACACTAAACAAAGAAATCTAGCTTCTGGTTATCTTCACAACAGAAAATAAAGAATTGCTTTTTGCTTGGTTAAAGGAAAACTCCAGGCTTAAGCACAATTTAGCTCAACCGCAACTAGTCTTCTATCCCTGTAAACTCATCCCAGCCATCAGCAGTTACCAGAATGCACAAAGAAGTTTCTTAGCTCTACATTTCTGCCTTCTCTAGCATAGGGCAGGAAAGCCCATCCCCCATTCTTTGGTATCGCATCATTTCAGGTGCACTTTGTCTCCATAGTCAAATAAGTAGTTCCCTCTCCTGCTGATCCTCCCACACTGTGACATAGATATTCTCTAGGCCAGCTCGCTTATCAGCTACTATAAAGTGCTGAATAACTAGTTGTGGAACTCTATTACATCCACTGTTTCCTTCCAGACTAAAAACAATATTGGATCGAATAAGTCCTTCAGCAAAATTGCAGGCAAAGTCCCTTGTCACAGAAAATAGTTTTTCAGTAAGTTCAGTCAATTATTGATACTGCATATAAATGTATGCCCCCAATTCTGCAGGAAAATACTGTTGTTGCTTTTACTCTCCTGTTCTTCCGTTACAAATCTGCAGCCAACTTATTTTTACATATCTTCTTGATTTTGTTCTCCTATTTTTAGATTGTAGTAATTGCATCATGTACTACATCACTCTCTATCCACCATGCTGCAGTGTCTGTATGTATGTGTACGGATGATTCTGCCTGCATGTGTGTGAGTGAATGCGTGTCTGAAAGCAGTATGTATGTCTATGTGCATGCAGAAAAGGCTGTGTTTGTGTGTATGAGAGTGAGTGAGCAATGCAGAAGAAAATGAACAATGCGTGCATGAAAGCAATATGTGAGTGTATGTGTGTGTGTGTGTGTGTGTGTGTGTGTGTGTGTGTGTGTGTGTGTGTGTGTGTGTGTGTGTGCGTGAATGCTGAACAGACTGTGTTTGCATGCATGAGAGTGTGAACATTCAGATCCAGTACAAGACAATTAATGGGGGTATCCACTTAGCCAGTATTTTACACTCCCTAAGCGGTGCTTTTGCTGTTTAGTGAGCGTAAAATACAAATGCACCAAACAAAAAACTATTTGTGACTGTGTGTATGTGCTGCTGTCTGTATGTGTGAGTGAATGCTGCGTGTCTGAAAGCAAAAGTGACGGTCTGTTTGTGTGTGTGCACCTGTGTGTGTGAAAGAGAAGAGAAGCTTGAGATTGATCAGATTGCTGGCAGCAGCAGCTGACTTGTATGATTAACGCCTCACGATGCCTGTCATTTTGGACACAAATAAGGGGGTCCAAAGTAACTGAAATCAGGACAGCTGTTTTAGCTGCCTCTATGCGTTTTAAAGGAGCATTATCCCATTTCTGAAATGCATTGCTTTCCTCGGACTGAAACGTAAATTTTGCCTCCCACCTTGTTAACTACCTCCCATTTTGTGACATCACAGTTAGTCCATGCCCATGTATAATTTTTTTCCTTCGGTGAGCACTCCCTACCAATATCCAGTTTTTCTGACAGTAGCAGACCTTTGCAGCAATAGTTCAAACTAAATTTAAGTTTACAACCCTCACTTGATATTTTTTAACTTAATTTTTACAGGAATTAGCTACAATGATAACAACAGTTCCCCAAAATCTTAGTAAAGTCTTTTGACCTTTAGGGATAATTTTTGTCTTGAAGGCAACAATCCAACAAATTATTACAGGGATCGTTGTTTGAAAGTAAGCACAGTGGTTAACACTGAGCAGCCTGCCTGTCCTTGTAGGAGTGGTTACTGCCTAGAAGCTGTAGTTTTATTAGCTATTTTGGGTCAATTCCAAACTCCTTGATCTCTCTCTCTTAAAACCCTGCTGCCTTGTGGTTTTGGCATCTTTCCAGGCTTGATAGTTGTTGCTGAAGCACTTACCAAGGGGAGAAAATGCTGAGAGAAGAAAGGAGCCACTTTTGAGATTTTAAGTATTTTCTTCTGATTTTTTGTTTAAAATTACTGCTTTGCCACCTACTTTTTGGCATTTTCCAGCTTGCTAAAGTTGATATCTGTATTAGAAACTGTATTTAGAACACATCTAGAGCCTGTTTATTGCATTTCCTGTGCTGCACTTAATTTAAAATAATTTTTCTTTAAATTGCATTTTACCTGACTCTGGCCTAGCACTCAAGTGTGGGATCATTTATTGCACTGTTCTGATTATTTTGCTACTTGTGTATCTCTGCTACCTTTAAACTAAAAAAAAAAAAAAAAAAAAAAAAAAATCTTGCTTTTTTCCCACTTTCTGAAATTTAAGAAAGTTCAGTTACAAATTTGCTGTTCTGAACTGTTTGTAAGTTTGTTGGAGGCCAGTGCTTGCTTGGGCTAAAGGGAAGTCTCTGTGTTCACCAGTGGCAGTGGTTAACACTGAGCAACCTGCCTATCCCTGTAGGAGTAGTTACTGCCTAGAAGCTGTAGTTTTATTGGCCATTTTGGGTCAATTCCAAACTCCTTGATCTCTCTCTTAAAACCCTGCTGCCTCATGGTTTTGGCATCTTTCCAGGCTTGATAGTTGTTGCTGAAGCACCTACCAAGGGGAGAAAATGCTGAGAGAAGAAAGGAGCCACTTTTGCAATTTTAAGTATTTTCTTCTGATTTTATGCTTAAAATTACTGCTTTACCGCCTACTTTTTGGTGCTTTCCGGCTTGCTAAAGTTGATATCTGTATTAGAAACATATTTAGAACACATCTAAAGCATGTTTACTGCATTTCCTGAGTTGCACTTAAAATTAAAATAATTTTTCTTAAAATTGCATTTTACCTGACTCTTGCCTAGCACTCAAGTGTGGGGTCATTTATTGCACTGTTCTGTCTATTTTGCTACTTGTGTATCTCTACTACCTTTAAACTAAAACAAACGAAAAACAAAAAAATCTTTTTTCTCACTTTCTGAAATTTAAAAAAGTTCAGTTACAAATTTGCTGTTCTGAACTGTTTGTAAGTTTCTTGGAGGCCAGTGCTTGCTTGGGCTAAAGGGAAGTCTCTGTGTTCACCAGTGGCAGTGGTTAACACTGAGCAGCCTGTCTGTCCCTGTAGGAGTGGTTACTGCCAAGAAGCTGCAGTTTTATTGGCCATTTTTGGTCAATTCCAAACTCCTTGATCTCTCTCTCTTAAAACCCTGCTGCCTCGTGGTTTTGGCATCTTTCCAGGCTTGATAGTTGTTGCTGAAGCACCTACCAAGGGGAGAAAACACTGAGAGAAGAAAGGAGCCACTTTTGAGATTTTAAGTATTTTCTTCTGATTTTTTTGTTTAAAATTACTGCTTTGCCGCCTACTTTTGGCATTTTCTGGCTTGCTAAAGTTGATATCTGTATTAGAAACAGTATTTATAACACATGTAGAGCCTGTTTACTGCATTTCCTGTGTTGCACTTAATTTAAAATATTTTTTCTTAAAATTGCATTTTACCTGACTCCGGCCTAGCACTCAAGTGTGGGGTCATTTATTGCACTGTTCTGACTATTTTGCTACTTGTGTATCTCTGCTACCTTTAAACTAAAAAAAAAAATCTTGCTTTTTTTCCCACTTTCTGAAATTTAAGAAAGTTCAGTTACAAATTTGCTGTTCTGAACTGTTTGTAAGTTTCTTGGAGGCCAGTGCTTGCTTAGGCTAAAGGGAAGTCTCTGTGTTCACCAGTGGCAGTGGTTAACACTGAGCAGCCTGCCTGTCCCTGTAGGAGTGGTTACTGCCTAGAAGCTGTAGTTTTATTTGCCATTTTGTGTCAATTCCAAACTCCTTGATCTCTCTTGCTTAAAACCCTGCAACTCTCTTTTTGTGCGGTCTTGCGCACAGAGCAGCGTCGGGCAGCGCCGCTTAAACAGGTTTAAACTATTCCTAGCTCCACAAAGTCTGCTCTTCACTTTTTCCCTTAGAACTGCTCTAAATCTCAAAATAAGCACTCTATTTTCATTCTAAAGCCCTGCACTTGCTCATATAAGTAATCTCATAGGTAAACACTAATAAACTTAAGCACTACTTCCTCTTATACTCCTTGTAAGCACTTGCTCCCTATTGCTTCTTTCTGATCAGTCAATAAGTAATTCCCTATATTATTCAGGCATGTCCAAAGTCAGTTTCGGGTTTACTCTCCAGTCCATCTGGTGAATCTGGGAATCTTGAGGCAATGTTACAACTGCCTTATGTATACAGACAACCCTCTCCTCCTCCAAACAAGCTCAAATATATGTGAGAGATGCAACTATATAGCCAAACTGGAGGCTAAGTTCTCTCAACTCAGTACTGGCACAGCCTGTCAGGAGGAGAAGGTAAACACACACACCACAAATTCAGTCTCACATAGACCTATCGCATCAGCAAACCAAACACAAACACACAAAAACATACTCGGAGGCTCGAAATAAAAATCTGCCTAAGCAGCAGAGACCTCCAAAGCAGACATCCAAGCAACCCCTACCACGAAACAATATCCATGTAGCACATAGCTCACAAAGTCAGTGTGCCACACAGTCACAGTCCTTAAGGCTAAACAACACACCTAATACACTTGTAATAGGTGACTCTATTGTCAGACACACTGACGTCCCACTCACCAGGCTGAACAAGGAGAAGGTCGCTGTAAGCTGTCGGGTGCCAGGATCTGCCACATAACACAAGCTCTCAGGTCACTCCAAAGCAAGTACAAATATGACTCCGTCATTGTCCATGCTGGTGTGAATGACCTGAGATGTACCTCCCTAGACTACATGAAAAAAGACATAGAGGAGCTCTTTGATCATGTAGCCCAGGCTGGTATGACCCTGACCTCAAGTAGCATCTTACCCTCACCAAGAATGATGCCATAGTATAAAGACAAAATGATCAATTTTAACAATTGGCTAAAGTATTGGTGTCATTCAAAGGGGATCCAGTGTCTGTCAGCCTGGGATGACATGCTCGACAAGCCATGTTGCTTCGCTAGGGATGGCTTGCACCTGTCACCCCTGGGTTTTCGAATACTGGCAAAAGCTCTTGCCTCCCCCATAGTGCCTTTTTTAGGCAAGGCTCAAAAGACAAACCCACCTCCACAGACAACACTAAGAAAAAAAACTAAGGGTAATGCTGCTCAACGCCAGAAGTCTAAACCTCAAGATGCATGCACTCGAGACTCTCCTCAGTATGGAGAATATCGATATCTGTACAGTAACAGAAACCTGGTTCAGGGCTCCCGAGAGCACCCCAGCACTACCAGGTTATACTTCATACCATGCTTTCCGGCCCCAAAACTCGGACCGAACCACAAAAGGAGGGGGAGTATCCATATTTATCAAAGATACCCACACCTCCAGGTTAGTGGCACTGCACGAAGCATCGGAGACCATCCATGTGCAACTAACCATGGGGAAAAACTGCCTTTCAGTTTATAGCCTGCTACAGACCACCCTCCCAAACACAGGAACCTCACTTGCCTCTCCTGAGAACACTGGAGAATATGAAGGTCTCTCCAAGCACCATTATATTGGGTGACTTCAACTACCCAAACATTGATTGGGAAAACTACTCAAGCCCACACACCCTCGCCCAACAGTTCCTAGAATTTATAAACTCAAATGCTATGGAACAACTGGTCACCACTACCACAAGAGGGGAAAACATATTAGAGCTGGTCATCACCAACATGGGGTCTCTATGTTCCACATCAGAGGTATACCCCTCATTGGCAAGATCAGACCATAAACTAATCTCACTGGACATCCATATTCCGTCCCCACCCCTAGCCAAGGAAACCACAGTGAAGAACGTCTCAAAAGAAAACTTCACACTTCTCAAAACTGAGGTGGAATCCTTCAAAGCCCCCGGGCCAGTGGAAAATACAGCCCAAAATGCAGAATCCTTTACAAAAGCATTCTTTGGACACCTACAGGAATGCATGGAGCATGCTATCCCAAATAAAACCAAGACTCACTCCTCCAAAGGCAGGAGACCTATCTGGTGGACCCCAGCCATAAATAAGCTACACAACAGAAGGCGAAAGCTACTACATGATAGAGCAAAATCCCAAAAAGGAAGGGCATCTCTGATCAGTACTAGCAAGAAACTACGATCCCTCATAAAATCATCTAAGGCCAGCTTCGAAAGAAAAATTGCACAAGACACTAAAGATAATCACAAGGCCTTCTTTAGTTATGTCAGAAACCTGGGAGGCAACTCCCAGATATGCTCTGAGTTAGTGCAAAATGACAAAAAATACACTTAACCCACAGACATTGCCAACATCCTGGCAGAAAGGTTCAGTGCAAACTTCACCCCCCTTCCCCCCCAAAAGAGCAAATGTCTATCCCAACAGAGTGTAGCCTTCCTGAGATCACAGATGCACAGGTGAGAGCTACCCTCTCCAAAGCAAAAAAACACAGCATCAATGGGAACAGATGGTGTCCTGGGCTGCGTCTTACATGAGCTCCAAGAAGAACTAAACCCTCATATAAAGTCACTGTTCAATCTCAGCCTTACTACAGGATATGTACCCAAGGAATGGCGTACAGCAACAGTGGTCCCACTCCACAAAGGTGGTGCCACAACAGACCCTGGAAACTATCGCCCTATAAGCCTGACTAGCCTGGTCTGCAAAGCTATGGAGCGTATCATCATGAAAATCAGAAACAAAGACATTGGGAACCTCCAGACACTGGATCCCACCCAATTCGGCTTTGTTAAGGGCAGATCTTGCCTCTTGAACCTGGTCGACTTCTTTGAAACAGTTACCAAAGCCATAGATGAAGGGAAGGTAGTCCACACAGCCTACCTGGACCTCGCAAAAGCCTTTGACACAATACCCCACTCGGGCATCATAAATAAGCTCACCAGCTTAAATTTCAACCCCTATGTCACAAGATGGGTTGCAAGTTGGCTCAGGGATAGAACCCACATGGTCAGAATAGCAGGTGCCATGTCAGACTCTAAACCAGTTACAAGTGGCATCCCACAAGGCTCAGTCCTGGGACCTCACTTGTTCGGTATATATTTCTCTGAGGTACAGGCTAACAGGGGTGGACTATGGCTGACCAAGTTCACAGATGACTGCAAACTGGGTGCCGTAATCGACTCTTCAGCCGACACAAGCATCCTCCAAAAGGGTCTCACAGAGATGGATAACTGGTGCCAGAGCCATGGCCTAAAGCTAAATGTCAAAAAGTGCATAGTCATCCCCTTTGGGAAAAACAAAGTGCCCACAAATTACCACATAGGTGGTAATCCATTAAGTACAGAAGAAGTAATTAGGGACTTGGGGACCCAAGTAGATAGCAATCTCTCCTTTGACAATCACATTGCCAAAGTGGTTATAAAGACCTTCTATATAGCCCACCTTATCAGGAAAGGGTTCAAATCTAGATCGAGAGGTCATTGTGCCCCTCTACTCATCACTTATCAGGCCCATAATTGAATACAATGCCCCATTTGGGATGTACCTTACCGGACACCTGCAGCAACTGGAAAGACCCCAAAAGTACCTCACCAAGAGGATCAAGGGGCTCAAACAGATGCCCTATGCAGTTCGGCTAAAGAAACTCCAGCTCTACTCAGTTGCGTACCATCTACTCAGAGGCGATCTGTGTCTGACGTATAAAGCCATGTCCAACCCAGAATTAATGGACATGCTCCACCTCAGGAAATCCAAATCCCTTAGAGCTACATGCTCCACCTCAGGAAATCCAAATCCCTTAGAGCTACATGCTCCAGGGACTTAAACCTCAGCACAGAAATAAATAGGACATGCTGGAGGGACAGATTCATATCCCAGAGGCTCCCCTCACTCTGGAACAAAATCCCAATCCATGTTAGGCAGAGCCCCTCACTGACCCTCTTCAAGAGAAATCTAGACGAGTGGATGGGAGATCGTAAGTTTACCCCTGGGATCTCTTCTGTGTCCCTGCTTGACAGAGGTGCAGTAAACTAACCTTAAAAGGGCTACCTTCTGTGACCTACTATACAGAGGCTCAGTCAACTAATCAAAAAGGGTGGCGAAAGCCAAACACACTTTGGCGAGGCTTATAAATGCCCTAGGACAGGTAGCCTAGTATCAACCTATGAACCTATGAACTAGTGATCAGTTGTGTAGAAGACACCATCTCTAGTGCTTAGAGAATTGCATCTACACCTATCTTCCTTGATCTTCAGGGAAAGTTTTTGTTTTCCACCTCCACGTATTGCAAGTATTGCTGTTTGATGGCAGCAAGTCATGTTCCTATATAAAGTAAGCACTAGGGATCGGTTGAGAAGAGCCAATCTCTAATGCTTACATAACTGGATCTGATTCTGCACCAAGAGTGCGAGAACTTTAAATCAAATCCTGGACTCTGCCCTTGGCATTGGCTGAGCTGAATTATTTAAAAAAACTTAGGGATCAAATCTTTAGTGTGTGTGTGTGTGTGTGTGTGTGTGTGTGTGTGTGTGTGTGTGTGTGTGTGTTCAAGATGGTGCTGAAGTCCTAATCCTTGTATGCGAATCTGGGGCAGTGACTATATGTGTGTTTGCGTAACTGCGAGCATGCGCCAGTGTGTCTATGCATGTGTGTGTGTGTGTGTGTGTGTGTGTGTGTGTGTGTGTGTGTGTGTGTGTGTGTGTGTGTGTGTGTGTTTAATACTTCAGCTTCCATCTGTCACTGTGTTTTTTTCAACATGCCATCATGTATCCAGGTGCAGAATTCTTTACACCCTTCTGCTTCTTCCTGTCTGTTGCCAATGTTATTCGGCATTAAAAGGTTTGTCTTTGCAGAAAGCTAAGTGTCTATTGGATTGGCATCAGAATATTAAATAATGATTTAACTAATGATTTAATAAGCTCACACAATCATTACTGCTTCCCTAGTTCAAAAATTAGTTCAAAATGATGTGAAGATTACTGATCCTACAGACATTGCCAACATACTGGCTGACAGGTTCAGTGCAAACTTCTCCCTCCCCTAAAGGAGAGATATCTATACCAAATGATTGTAGCCCCCCAAACATCTCTAACGCCCAGGTGAGAACTGCTCTCTCCAAGGCAAAAAACACAGCATCCATGGGACCTGATGGTGTCCCCGGCTGTGTGCTCCATGAACTCAACGAGAAATTAAACCCACAGTTAGGACAGCTGTTTAATCTTAGTCTCACCTCCGGATACATACCCAGGGAGTGGCGCACAGCGACTGTGGTCCCACTCCACAAAGGCGGTGCCTCCACCGACCCTGGAAATTACCGTCCCATTAGCTTGACAAGCCTTATCTGCAAAGCCATGGAGAGGATCATAATGGATCTCATAAATAAAGACTTAGGGAACTTGCAGACTTTGGATCCAACCCAGTTTGGCTTTGTCAAAGGCAGATCATGCCTTTTAAACTTGGTTGACTTTTTCGAAACAGTCACCAAGGCCATTGATGAGGGAAAGGCAGTCCATACAGCCTACCTAGACCTGGCGAAGGCTTTTGATACAATACCTCACTCGGGTATCATTGAAAAACTCATCAACTTAAATGTAAACCCATACATTACAAGATGGGTTGCAAACTGGCTGAGTGACAGAACCCACAGGGTCAGAGTTGCTGGCGCCATGTCAGATTCAAAGCCTGTCACAAGTCGTGTCCCACAGGGCTCAGTCCTGGGCCCACTCTTGTTTGGCATCTACTTTTCTGAAGTACAAGCAAACACAGGAGGGTTATGGCTGACAAAGTTTGCAGATGACTGCAAACTGGGCGCCGTAGTTGAAAACACATCCGACACAGATATCCTTCAGAAGGGTCTCACAGAAACGGATAACTGGTGCCAGAGCCATGGCCTAAAGTTAAATGCCAAGAAATGCATAGTCATACCCTTCGGGAAAAATAAGGTTACCCCTAGCTACCATATAGGTGGCAATCCCCTGAACACAGAAGTTATTAGGGACCTGGGAACCCAGGTTGACAGTAGCCTTTCATTCGACACTCATATTGCTAAAGTAGTTAGGAAGACCTTCTACATTGCCCACCTTATCATGAAGGGATTCACATCTAGATCAAGGGAAGTCTTAGTCTCCCTATACTCATCACTCATCAGACCAATGATCGAGTACAATGCCCCATTCGGAATGCATCTGACCCGACACTTGCAGCAGCTGGAGAGGCCACAAAAGTTCCTCACCAAAAGGATAAAGGGTCTCAAAAATCTGTCTTATGCTGCCCGACTGAAAGAACTCCAGTTATATTCAGTTGCTTACCGCTTGCTCAGAGGTGACCTATGCCTGACATACAAGGCCATGTCAAACCCAGATTTGATGAACATGCTTCATCTCAAAAATCTAGATCCCTCAGAGCCACAAGGGCGGAGACTTAAACCTCGACACTGTTATTAATAGGACGTGCTGGAGGGATAGATTCATCACCCAAAGACTCCCTATGCTGTGGAACAAAATCCCGGTTTATGTGAGGCAGAGCACCTCGCTGGCCTTGTTCAAGAGGAATCTTGACCAATGGATGGGAGATCGCAGATACACCCCAGGGGTTACCTCAGTGTCACTGCTCGACAGAGGCACAGCAAAATAATGGGCACAGTTTCTCCAAACTAAAGGGGTGGCGTAAGCCACAAAACTATGGGCTAGGCTTATAAATGCCCTCGGGCAGATAGCCTAGTATGAACCTATGAACCTATGAACCTGACTGGCTATCTAATTATAATTTCTCTACTGACAGAATTCTGAATAACTGAAATAATTCAGTTTCCATGCCAGATATTGCTTTTCTGCTACTGGGTAAGCTACACAAGGGTCAAAAAGCAGAATATCTGTTTTAACCCCCTGTGCTAATGCATATGCCAACCTTGTCGTTTTGGAATGGGAAAAGGAATTTATATTTAGTGATCCAAGGTTTGCAAACGTCGTATTATACAGACGTTTTGTAGACGATGTATTAATCATATGGAATGGTGATGCAGATAGCCTCACTTCATTTATTGACTATATGAATGGTGTCACTCCATTCTTTAAGTTTAGCTATGATCTTTCCTACCACCATATAAATTTCTTAGATATTACCATTAAAAAGGACAACGAAAATGGACTAGCTACAACACTTTATAGGAAAACTTGTTGGAGGAATGGGATCCTCCACTATGATAGTTTACATCCACGGCATATCTTTCCAAATATAGTAAAGAATCAAATGGGAAGGATAGTTAGAATCTGTAGTGATAGATTTGACTCTCTAAGCTTGATGGAAACTCAAACTAGATTTTTTGTGGAAAGGGGATATCCGATTAAACTGATTAATGAGATAACAGAGCCATTAATTAATGATACTGGGTCCTATGCTAAAAAGCCTAATATTTATTATAATTCTAATAGGAAGACATTTAATACCATGTCTTATGATATTAAATTCACTAATGATGTACAGCATCTGACCAATATAATAAAGGGTAATTGGAAAGTTCTATTGTCAGATGCATCCATTTCAGAAGTTAACAAAAAACCAACTTTTAGATATATGAATTGTATGAACATAAAGAGACTATTATATAAGGAGAAATTAATTAATAGGTCTACTGACATCAGATCCTTGATTAAAACTGGCACCTTCCCATGTACGAAATGTTCCTATTGCCATTATATTAGTAAAGATAATGGCTTTACACCTCCAGATATGATAAGGAATATAACACCTATGCATTATGCAAACTGCAATACTAGAAACATAATTTATTTGGCTACTTGCGTCCTTTGTGATGCTTATTATGTTGGTTTAACATCACGGAGGTTAAAAGATCGAATCTATGAACATGTGTATAACATCAGAAAGAATAATCTTAATAATGCCTTAGCTTTACATTGTAGTATGTACCCTCAACACAGTTTTGTGTTTCAGGTCCTACAGGTGGTGGATTCTAACAGAAGGGAAGGTGATAACCTAAATACTCTGGAGGGCTTTGAGCTAAGATGGATATTGAGACTTAGAGCACATTTATTGCCAGGTCTCAATTCTGTAGTTAATCTCCGACCAGCTCTGATAGGTCCAAGCTAATATATAAGCACGTAAATCAATCTTCGCATACTGAGTCATTTTTATCAAAAGTTCATAAGATATAAGTATTTTTTGTTATATATATTGATACTTTATATTGTCACTATAAATTTATTTTTATTTTTATATTTTTATATTTTTTATAATTTTTTATATTTCATATTTTGTTTCTATTTTTATTTGTATATATTAATTTTGCTAAATATGATCAAATATTCATACTGGACTCCACGGAGTTCATGAATTCCCTGTGATGAAGCTTCTATCTGCAGCATTGATGTATGTTGAATTCGTAAACTATAAATAATGATATTTTATAGTCTAGCTTCTAATATTAATCTTCGAAGATTATATTATAGTTGAGTTTTAAAATTATTGTTATGTTTATTCCTATAGACAGTGCCTTACACTGTTTATCTTATCTATTTATTTGATCCCGTTTGTGGTATTTGTTTATGATTCTATTCTTAAAAGAATATACTACTTATAAGATCTGAGGTACTTTATAAGACATATATATATTCTGAATATTTGGGCGATTATTGAATTTTTGACATTAGAACTTATCCTTTATCATAATTATATTTTTTGTGATCATACCATTTCTGCCGTGATTAATATGGCAGCGTTTCTACTGTGCTAAGTTTAGCTAGCTGCCACAATACGACAGTTTTTCTTTCCTGTAATTATTAATTCATTACGACATAAACTCTGTCATATTTGATTGTGGTTCTGTTTGAAAACATATAATACATGCATAAGGTCCTTTGGCGAATATGCTGAGACGATGTAATCTTCATAGTAACTCTTATGACTGCATAGATACATATAAACTAAGTGTCTTGAAATAAGTATTTTATGAGATGTAACATTATTTAGTGGGAACACATACATTTAGAGACGAGCTAGAATTGTTAGTCTAATAAAAACTCTAGTGGAAGCTACATTATACATTGCCCCTTCTAAATATGGGCATGGCTTCCTGGTCTAATTTACGGATGTTAAACAAAAATGCTTGAGCAGCTTGAGTAGCCCTATTTAGCTCACAATTTCGTTAATTAATGTGATATACTCTGGTCTGCTTTTTAACTAAATATGGGCATCGCTTCCTGATCTGAGTTAATGAAACATAATGCTGATGTCTAAATAGTTCTATATACCACCGTAAATAATGCGGTATTTATTTGTATGAGATTTATAATGATGAGCTTTAAGTGAGTTAAGTGAAACATTAAATAGATCTCTATGTTGGTTTTAAATACAATGTTAGATAGGTAAAATTAATACCACTGTTTTGTTTTGTTTTGTTTGTTGGAATTTTACAAACAAGCTCAAAGCTTGCTAATAGATTTTAATTATTTAATTGATGTAACTAATTGGTTAATTATGACAAAGGGGTTTCTATAAAAGGAAATGGGATTTTGTGAATGATTGTAACCTGATGAAGCACAACTCGTTTGTGTGAAAGCGCTCGTTCCTGTTCCACTCTCATATTAAATGATTTTTGGATTACATCGTGGTGGTTTCAAGCAGTTTATTTCATCAATGGGCACAGTTTCTCCAAACTAAAGGGGTGGCGTAAGCCACAAAACTATGGGCTAGGCTTATAAATGCCCTCGGGCAGATAGCCTAGTATGAACCTATGAACCTATGAACCTGACTGGCTATCTAATTATAATTTCTCTACTGACAGAATTCTGAATAACTGAAATAATTCAGTTTCCATGCCAGATATTGCTTTTCTGCTACTGGGTAAGCTACACAAGGGTCAAAAAGCAGAATATCTGTTTTAAATAGTTTGCCCAGGGTTAGAAAATTATTAGGCTCTACTGCCAAAAGTTATTAATCCCTTGAGCTGTAATAAAGTAGCACACCAGGCTTCAGACATTACATTTCCTTCATGGCAGAAAGAGAATACTCGATGTAGTTTGCCCTATAAGTGCATTCAGTGGTTTACCACCCTTGGCCCTGTCCAGCTCTCCTTACACACCCTGTCAAAGCTACTTAGCTACCAGGATTCCTTATCTATTATCCCTTTCAGTAATTTAATCCCTGGATCCACTACTCTCTCTTTGAAGAAACACTTTCATGGATTCAGGTTGTAGTTACTTTCCACAATTTGTAGCCTGTGCCCCCCTCCACTTCCCTCTTTTCTTGGTTAAAGTACAGCCTGTGCTTTCTCCATTCTACTTCCTTTTGTCTCATGCACCAATATCAAGCTTCCTCTTATGCCATCAAGTCATAACTCCATATTGCTAGATCCAATGTAATGTTGTTGAGGTACTGCTGTTCACCACATACAGATAACTCCAAGCATAAATGAGTTGAAATACTCTTGTGTTTTACATATCAGTTAAAGTAACAATTTGTGAGAGATGGTAAAACTCCAGCACAGCCTATGAGGGGGGAGGGGTTGTACCCCTGTACTCTACTCCATGCAGTTAATCATCTTTGAGGTAGTTGCACCTAGGAGGAAAGAGGCATACCTGCACTGCAGCATCTTTGGAGTTGGTGTTGAAGAACATCTGGCAGCAGAAACCCATTCAAGGCAGGCAGAGACATTAATGTACCCACATGAAACAACTCCATAACACACCCAACACAGGTTATCTTACGTTTTGCAACATAAAAGTAATATTTTAATCTCAAAACAATTGTCAAATCTTTGACCTAAGCAATGCTCAGAGGCATTCAGTTGCAGCAGAACCAGTAACACAAATGGTATCAATCTTCTTCTTTTAGCTTTTCCCAGTTAGGGGTCACCACAGTGGATCACCTGTCTGCTCATGACTGGCAGTAGAGTTTTACAGTGTTGAGTTGCCAGCCCGGCGTCCAACCTTCCAAGGAAGGCACACACACACTCACACCTAGGGCAAATTTAGAGTGTCCAGTCTACCTACAGCATGTCTTTGGGATGTGGGAGGAAACTGGAACACCCAGAGGAAACCCACACAACCACAGGGAGGACATGCAGACTCCGTACAGAAGGCACCCCAGCTGAGGATCAAACTGGGGAACCTCTTGCTGTGAGGTGATAATGCTAACCACTGCACCACCGTGGCCGCCCTAACACAAATGGTACCAATAAACTTTATTTTTGAACAAAGTATCAGGGCTAGCCACCTGACAGTTTAAACATTGGCTCTAGATGATTTGGTCACATTTACTAACGTTGATATGACACCCCAACCCCATGTAGAAATGGGAAAAGGGGCAGTGATAATGACAACGGTAATGACAAAGTCTTGTGTAGTCTTTAGTAAGAAGTGGGCTGCTTGTCAAATTTCTGATCATATACTTTCCCCTCCAGCCTACACACAGTTCTCCCAGCTGCCTGATTTCCCTTTCTGACAACTGCACACTCTGTCAAGCTCAGGCATCTGTAGCACCAGTAGAAATGAAGTATTATTTCTTTACATCTGGATGTATTCCCCAGAGAATATACCCAATATTCTGTTCACTGCTGCCATGACTCCCTCACCCTTCTGGCGGCCCACTCCAGTTGTGATAAACAACCCCTCCCCCCCAGACATATGTCACACCTGGGTTATTATGGACCAAGTGCAATATCATATATTTGTCTGCACTGAACATCCGGCACCATCTTTGTACCCAATTTGACTCCTCCCTTTCATTTACTGCTGGATCTAGTTTTGTTATCTGTATTTCTCTATTCCCTCATATACAGCTGAAGCAAATGCAATGAAAATAGTGGACCCAAATCTAATGTTGCTGTACCCCTGCTAGTCAGTTCTTGTATTCCTGACATCTCTCATTAGAACTCTCCTTGTTCTACACTTCAGGCATAGTGCAGTCCAGTACCTCAGTCCTGGTCCCACCACCATATCTACCCTTCATGTTTATGATCATCTGCTTGTGCAGGACTAAGTCAAAGGCTTTACTAATGTTCAGGGAGATGTCATCTACCAGTACTCCTTAGTCAAAGTCTCTTGAAATGTATTCATAAACTTCTGACCTTGAAAGTTTGGCCATTGTTCTAAATGTTTTTACTCTCTAAGAAAGTAAATACCACTTCTGGGCTTACAGATCTGTAGTTTCATGTTTTTTTTTACCCTCTCCCCCCTGTAAAATGGAATAACTGTTGTAGTCTTCCAATCCTGATGCCTTACAGTATTGTCCAATGATTTGTTGAAAATCTCCATCAGGAAATCTTGATGATACTAGGAGACAGACTTTTGTGTCTTTGTGTCTTTTCCTTCCTTAAAGTAGCCAGTTTCTTTATCACCACCACCTCTACCTCTCACTCCTCCCCACCTTAGCCCAGTGTATTTGTTGCTCTTTCTACTGTGTCCTTATTTATTTGCCCTATTTTTCTTTTATGAAGAAAGGTGAAGTAAGGCTGGGTCCACAGCAAATAGGTTTTGGAATTTACTGTGCCCAATATTATCGAGATTCAACTAATGACCCTGATATTGGGGAAGCCAGCCAGGAAGGGACAGGAGTGGGTAGTTGTATGTTTGTCCTTTCTTGCGGGATTGTTATTGGTTAAAGTCCTGACACAAGTTCACATCCTGGGGGAAAAAACATTTTTACTCTGAAAAGTACACTATACGAGTAAATACAGCTACTGTAGCTGAGCATTATGACTGTGTGAAACAGAACACACTCAGTCTCTCAGTATACAGACATTGTACTGCACCTGCATGTCCTAAATCTCTATGTGACAACCGCATTTCTGACTCTTAAGTCACACCTCTGGTATGTTCCAGTGCCAGGAATATACAGGAAAGAATGGGCCAATGTAAGACTGAAATGGATAGTCCTGAGGGGTCACTGGAAATTGGGGAATAAAAATAAAAGACTATGGTGATATAATAATTCCTTATCTCTCCTTATTTACTTTAAACTTGTATTTCTTGTCATACTAATCTATGCTAAGCCAATGAAGCTGCTAAATTTAAAAGCATTAGCAATCATTCCTGTAATTGACTCTTTCGAAGGTATCCTCTCAAAACTTTCCTTGAATTGTGATCTTAACTACCTGGTCCAAAGAACACTGACAGATTTTGTAGGGTACAAGATAAAGAGTACAGTGGAAATACATCAAGGGCATCCATAGATGTGAAAATTTAAGTTATTCTGAAAGACTACAATATCTGAACTTGTACAGTGCAGATATTTAAGAGGAGACCTTATTCAAGTATATAAGGCATTTAGAGACAACTATCTCTGGGAATGTTTGGGGCTATCAAAAAGTAGTAGAGAATTATTAGACAACCCGTGTAGAGGATCTATAGGAATGAGAAGTGTGCTAATTGGTTGACAGAGCAGCTGATGCATGTGATACACTACCAAATTACAATAAAGCAAGCACTAGTTTAGATATTTTAAGAACAGCTTGGACACTTATTATGGGAACAACTGTTTTGGTATATTGGCAGGCTAGAAGGACATTATTGGCCATACACAAAATATTTGAATGTATGTGTGTATGTATGTTTAGGTTAAGTAACTGCAGAAAACTGATGCTACTGACAGGATGTTTGCTGCTATAATGGGGGATCACAAAGATGAAGGAGACATCAGACAAACAAACGGATAACAATGTTGAGAGTAAGACTGAATGACCAACAGGGGTGTGCATGGACATAAAAGTGCGGGGAACACTCTAATGGGTGATAGTTTTAGGGTGTCTGCAGCTGTAGGCTCTTCCAATTGTGATCCAATGGGAGATTACTTCTCAACATGAGTACAAGCATCACTGGGCCATGTCTCAGATGATGAGTCACTACTGGACAGGGATGTGACTCAATGAGTCACCAGAGGAGATTCTCCATCTGGTTGATTCAAGCATCAAAGTTCCTGTCAATAATCTCCCACACAATATCAGCCAGCTGTTGATGTGTTACAAAGGTATCGCTTCCAATGAAGTGCTACCAGTGGGTGCAGCTGTCCCAGCATCTGATGCAGGGCTACATAAGTTAGGTGTTGCAGATAGAGCATGGTGTGTGGTGGTGACTATGACAAATTAACAAATGTCTGGTCCAAAGGCAGTTGCCAGAATAATCTGTGGCAAGTCCATCTTGATTATTAGAACAACGTTTGATGTCAGGAGAAAGGGGGAAAGGCAAAGAGGAACATTACTATTCATACATCCATTTTCCAGGCCATTTCACAAGGTGTCCTGGAACAGAATTGGTTTACTTGTCTGTTGAGAAATAATCCAAACAAATTTTCTTGAGGAGTTCCCCAAGAAGACCTCTGTTTTTTGTGAGCTTCAATCCTAGATATGCTCAAACTGGCTGCTATTTATTTCTGCTCTGCAAGTATGCATGTGGCCTGCAGATTGAGGTTATTTTGCATTGGCAGTTTTCAGGTAATCATAGCTTGTATGAGCACAGGTTTATAGTAATTTGTCGAAAGTTCACTTCCACGAATCTTTCTTTTTTCATCGACCTGAAACCACCGAACATTCACTTTAGTGAAGGTTCACATCGAAAGAAACATTTCTACAGGAAAGCAAGCAATCGGCCAGCACTACACCGGAACACACACCACAGTATGTCAATCCAACCCAAGTGGGGGCTGCTCCCCTACACCCCCCAACTCAGAGATCACACTACAGTGGGGAAAAGGCCAAATTTGTGCTGTTGGCCAACTGCTTCCTTTTCCTATATAAATCTTTCATGGATGTGAATGTTCACTGTACTAAGCTTTCATTGGTTTTGGGTCAATGAAGAAATGTTCTCAGAGCCGAACCTTCGGCAAACTGATACAGGCCCACACAGGGGATATAACTTTGTTCTCCCTTGTTTGTTTATATACCACATTACTTCAGTGTTTTCTGTTATCACTAACAATGGTCCAGGAACACACATCTGAGTGAAGGCTTTGAAATCATTTATTACAGCCATCATCAACTTGAGATTTATATGTTTGTTCTTAAAATAAGACTACTACATATCCTCATTCTTGATACCTTGCAACAGCGTCCCTACCCCTACCCTATCTCCATTTGAAGTCTCAAGAGTCTGTTATGATTGACAGAGCAGGAAGAGGGGAAGAAATGAGAGGCCAAAATTTAACAAGACCTGATTGTTCCACCATAGGCGTTCATTTTTCGTGACATTGTTATTAAACATGGCATTTTAAAAATGTGAAATAGGCTCAAATACATTAATAGAAAATAAACTAAACCATAACAATATTCCCATTGTTATTTTCATGCAGTATAGATCTATGTTTTTTTCTTTACAGTTTTCATTCACTGCCGCAGTACATGAATTGCTCAGTAACTACCTACTCCCAAAGTTCATGCCTCCTGTGAAACACCACCCTGCATGTATTGCTTGGAGTACAAAAATACCAATGATAACCCTTCCCAGGCAAATATCCTAAACCTTCTTGTCTTGTTTGTACACTTCAGTGCTGTACAGCCCCCCCACACACACACACACATATTTTCCTCCCTACTCTGTCTCTTCTGATTGATGTTTACATTTATCATGTAATATTTTATATGCGCCACTAACACTAATTATCAATTTTCTTTTAATAGCAGATTCTGTACAAGACAACTAAAAACTCCACCTGAGATGATATTTCACTGAGCACTCTCCTATCAAATTCTTTTTACCCACACCATGCCATCAATCCCTGAAAGACTGCCTTCCCTATCACCAGCAGTCCAGGCCACTGCCTGGCCTCATCCCACTGTATTATCTCTCCCTGTCTAGCTGTTTGCTCCCCAAATCTTAGTTCCTTTGCTGACTTTCTCCAGTAAATGCCAGCCTCCTCTTGCCTCCTCTCTGGAGCTCCTATTGTTATCCTTAATGGCAAAATCTCCATTCCCAAAATGCTTTCTGCCACTTTATGAATACAATATTCTGCATGGCTGTCACTATTCTCCCAAAGGACCTTTATCCAAAATTCTACCCCCCTACCTCATCACAATTCTTTTCCACTTTGATTTATACCCTTCTGCTTGTGATATATATCATCATCAAACCCCTTCTACCCATTTTCTGCATGGGGTTGGGATGTCATGTCAGCTGTCACCATCTCTCTGTATTTATTGCCACCCTCCTGCCAAATTATAACACTCATGCCTGACTGTCGCAGGTCTTTTCCTCACACAATCCATCCACCTCTTTGATGGATGCCCTTGTTTCCTCTTACCTTCTTCCTATCTGTCCCAAATCTTCTTCACCAGATTATGTTCTGCTTTTTAGCACGTGTCTAAACCACTATAATCTGTTCTCTTTTACTTTTTCTGCAGTTGTAGACACTTTCACTTCTGTACTTATGTCCTAATTTCTTTGCCTGCTGCACAGTGTGCATCATGCAACCCATCTCAGGTACTTCATCTCCACTACCTCTAGCTTCCTCAACTGCTCTGTCTTTACTGACCAGGTTTCTGTACCATACAATACTGTTGGAAGTACCACTGTTTTGTACACCTTACTTTTCACTTTCTTTGACATTGCATGTGTCAGTCAGCTGCAGCCCCTCTCATTGTAGTTTGGACCTCCTCATTCAGACTTCCCTTCTCCTCCAACACCCCTCCCGGATACTTGAAGCTGTAAATTTGTTCCAGAATTTTCCCTTGTATCTCAATTCTCAGCTTCTTCTGATTCCCTCATTTGCTGTTATTACAACTGTCTTATCTGTACTCAGTTTCATCCCATGTGCTTTCAGTCTTAATTGTGTACTCCAGAATATCTTGTCAAATCAGGTAAACTCAAACTACTCTGTTCCATGGGAGAATAAACTCATCCCAGTATAAATTGTGCAAATGT
This sequence comes from Protopterus annectens, assembly GCF_019279795.1. Lineage (NCBI taxonomy): Eukaryota > Metazoa > Chordata > Ceratodontiformes > Protopteridae > Protopterus > Protopterus annectens. Next base: position 1,106,198,978 of record NC_056735.1, on the reverse strand, counting down.
TTTATTGATATTTACATAATATATGTTAAATTGCTGATCCCTGTGCACTACCCATATGCAGTATGTACCATGGATATGAATCTCGCCCATAAGTAGTAATAATTTATTTTACTTCTTATTTTGTTTTATTTATCACGTTTTAGGAAATATTCCCCTGTTTTGTTAATATTTTTTGTTTCATTGTATGGTTTTCAGACTGGTTTTACAAAGCTCTGTAATAAACTTGAATTATTTATCTTGTAACTAGTTATGATTGAAAAAGAAAAAAGGTAGCACAGTCCACTGACATGATAAATAGCTACACATGATTCAATATTTGATTAGGAAACTGTGTAAGGAGAAGGTAAAATAAAATAAAGTAAATATTTAGTATAAGTGTTCTACGATGTGGTTGTTTTAGTTGTATTCAGTATCTTCATGGAAACCCAGGAGACATTGTCTTTTTGTATTGTAACTGGTGATTATGATAGCTTCAAGCTTTAACAATGTGCTAATCATTTGAAGGTAAAAGAAGGAAAGTGTACATAGTTTCTAAATGACCTGAGTTAGCCATCTAAAATGGTTATCAAATTGTATTACATTCACTATGGAAAAAGTCCACCTCAGAAAGTGAGGGGACCACTCCACTGCTGCTGTGGCAACTTCTGAGGCTTTCTAGAAAGGGAACATAGAGGTGTTTACTTGGTTTTCTTTACACACATTTAGTAGGTACCTTAGAGATACACTTTTTTGTGTCTCAGTCAGACAGTAGACAGCATTTAAAAACTATAGGATCGTAGAAAGTTACTAGGCTATTAGCCCTGAGGCCCTTACAAGCCTAGTCAAGAATTTAGCCCATGTTCCAACAAGTCAGCACCCTATGCCACTGTCCAGCAGGGACAGAGGTGGAATCCCAGGGGTGTATTTTCTGTTCCCCATCCAGTTATCCAGTTTGCGATTGAAAAGGGTTAATGAGGTACTCTGCTTTATGTGGAGAGGGAGTCTATTCCACAAAAGGGGTAGCCTCTGGGACACAAATCTGTCCCGTCAACAAGCCCTATTGATGTCACACACCAGGATGAGGTCATGTATGTGGGTTATTTAAGTGGAGCTTGACTTGTGGATATCCAACAGTCCCATCAGGGCAGGATCTGAGATTGCATTGTATGCCAGACAGAGGTCACCTCTGAGGAGTTTGTAGGAGACTGAGTAGAGGGACATGGCTTTTAGCCTATCTGTGTAGGGTAGGAGTTTGAGGCCCTGGATTCTCCAGGTGAGGAACCTCTGTAGTCTCTCCAGCTGCTGCAAGTGCTTTGTGAGGTACATGCCGAAAGGGGTATTGTACTCAATAACTGGTCTTATAAGGGAAGAATACAGGAATGTTATGACCACCTTGTCCCTGGGTGAGATACCATTACTAATGAGGTGGGCCATGTAGAAAACTTTCCATACAATGGAAGCAACATGGTGGTCAAAAGTCAGGTTGCTATCAACCTAGGTGCCCAAATCCCACACAACTGATTGATTGCTTAGGACCTTGTTATTAATGTGATAATTTGTGGGGACATCACTCTCCCCAAAAGGGATGATGATGCATGTTTTGGCATTCAGTTTGAGGCCATGTTTCTGGCACCAGTCATTGTTTGGGTGAGACCCTCTTGGAGGATGTCCACATCACTAGAGGAATTGATGACAGCACCCAGCCTGCAGTCATCTGCAAACTTGGTCAGCCATAGCCGACTAGGTTTGGTCTGCACTTCCTAGAAGTATATCCCAAACAGCAGAGCCCCAAGCCCAATCCCTGGGGTACACCACTTGTTATGGATCTACTACTTGAGGTGGCTTCCCCTATTTTGAATAGGTGGGTTCTATCAGTGAGCCAGTTTGCTATCCATCTCGTAACATAGATTTATGCTTAGAGGACAGAGTTTATCTATTATACCTGAGTGGAGAATAGTATCGAAGGCTTTGGCTAGGTCAAGGTAGTCTTCCCCTCGTCTATGTCCTTGGTGACTGTCTCAAAGAAATTGACCAAATTTAACAGACATGACCTCCCCTTGACAAAACCAAACTGTGTGGGATCAAGTGTGTGGAGGTTGCCAATATCCTTGTTAATGAGGCCCATGATAATTCGCCCCATGGACTTGCAGATCAGGCTAGTTAGACTGATGGGTCTATAATTTCCTGGATCAGTGGACACTCCACCTTTGTGTAAAGCAATGAGAGTAGCTGTCCTCCACCTGGTTGGGACAAGCTGGTACTCAGGATTTGGTTGAATAAGGTGCCTAATGGTGCTGCAAGTTCCTGCCTGAGTTCTTGTAGGATGCAGCCTGGGATGTTATTGGGTCCAATGAAGACTGTATTTTATGCCTTTGAGAGGGCAGTGATGACTTGCTCCCTAAAGATAAGGGGGGGCAGGCACTGGGGATGTCCTGTTTTATTGATTGGGGGGTACAGAGGAGTGAAGTTTTCACTGAACCTGTCTGCCAGCAAGTTGGCTATATTTACAGCGTTTGTGTATGTGGTGTCCTCGACCACCAGTTCTGAGCAGGTCTGGGTGCTTCCCTCAAGATTGCAACATGTGTAAAAAAGTCCTTATGATTGTCTTTAGTAGATGTGGCCAGTTTGGACTTGAAGTTTGCTTTGGAGGATTTCACTAGTGCTCTTATTTGCTTGTTGAGGATAAGAAGAGATTGCTTCCAATTAGGCAACTGCTCCTTCTTGGTCCTGGACAGCAATGGTTTCCTTTTATTATAGAGTTTATTTATTGTAGATGTCTACCAGACAAGTTTACTCTTCCTTGAGGTGGATGATTTTGTCCTGTCTGGTATCCCTGATTCCTTCCAGCTATGTAAATGCTCATATAGTAGTTCATTTCTTGCAGATATAATAAGGTCAGAGAAAGAAACAGTGATACTATGATCATCCACCAAAGACTAAAATAAAAGGCTTTTATGATAGGGGGAAAACAACACATTTTTGGCATACTTCATTTGCTAGTCTTAGTGGCAAAGAACTCTTGATGATCATCTCAACTAAGGGAGATGCATTGTTTCATTATAGACCCTAGTAATACATAGAAGAGCAGAAATGTTATTATTTACTTTATTTTGTTTTTCTTGCCCAGGAAAGTATGATTAGGCAGCATATAGCCCATTTTCAGCAGAGGTATGGGGAGAAAAACTCCACAGTACATGTCATGCATACATATAATGGCAGTTGCCCTAGCGAAGAGCACCAGAAAATGAATGTGGCACCTGGGGAAACTAGTCATTGAATGACTACTCATCCCACACATGAACCAAAACATCATGACCAACTTGGTTAGATGGGACTTACCTAAACTATCATTACATGATGACCTAATGTACTGTAGCCCACCATGAATTCTGTAATTGGTATGGCTGTGGTTATTAGGCAGGAATTTTATGGGCAAGCAGTACAATGAGTAAATCATCTACAGTATGTATATTGTGCACAGGTCTGTGTACATGATGGGTATTGTGCAACTGTACAAAACCACAATTAGAAAAACATAACATGCACACAGATGAGATATATACCTTTCAGGAGCAGTCAAAATGATGCAAGCAATTTACTCAGAAATAATATAAGCGTGTACACTTTACAAGTAGCCACAGTCCAGAAAGGTATTAATACAGTATTCACAAGAGTTAAATAAAAGGAAACTATAGAGCCAAGTCAGACTTTTGGTTCATAGGTATCTGTTTTCTAAAGGCTACAGCCATGGAGACCATTAAGAAGATCTGACAGATTATGTGGGGGATTCCTACGATTTTCCATTTAAGCATATTTTTACCACATATCCGAAGGGAAAATTGCAATCATCTATCCAGTCATCCACACTGGTTTTAAAAGATTGTTGGGGTAGTACTCTGGTTAATATGCAAGAGCAGCATATTCCATAAATTGTGAATTGACATACTCAGTTTTGTTTTCACTATTTCACACCCACACTGGTGAGGTCAGATCAAAAAGCTGTCTCATTCAATCTAAAATAAACTTGGAAAACCCAGCAAAAGCTTTCACACACACACAAACTATTCTAAGGCAAATGGTGAGGTTGGCGTCTGGTATAATGGCTAAGGTATTTACCTCAGAAACACAATGGGCAAGGTTTGATTCTCACCTTTGGAAGAGAAATAGACTAGGCTTGAAATGGCCCACAAAGACAGCTTGCCAAGTAATTGCCTATGAACCTATTAAACTACGTCATGTTAAGCAACAGTTTGCCACAATTCAGTGCCCTACCCAAGTCAGAGTTCACAACAGCCTGTGCAGAAGTTTTTACATACACAGTGATCAAACTTGTAAATTGTTGCATAGAGGTTGGTGTACCTACCAGAAGTAAGCACAAAAGAAACCACACTGTTGGAATCCTAACCTTGACAGGGTATATGACACAAGGAAAAAGTCATGACCACAGTCAGAGCAACTATCATATTGACAAGAGCTCACTAATAAAACTACTCAGGAAATTAACAGGAATAATTAAATCCAACAAGGCCAGTTGCAAGGGCAAGATAACTTCTGAGGCTAAAGATGACCACAAAGCTTTATACAGCTATTCCCAACACCTCAAAGGTATCACGCAAGATTGTGTAGTATGCAGATGTGTAATACCCCTTATCCTCATAACACTTCTCTCCATAATACTTATTCCTTAATCACATTATGCTTTTGCCTTAAGGAGGTGTATTTACCATAATGCTGCCACATATCCATAGACCGCCTGACTACTGCCCTTGGACTATTAAATGTGAATGTAACATTCATAGGGTGTGTTATAACTCTTAAGTTTGCTGATCTGGCATTTCAGGAGACCGTCCTTTTTTTTTTTCAGTTGGCCAAGGGTTACCATTTGCTTAGCTTGAGTTAGGAGGATCCTGCAGGTTATGTAGATTTGGCAAACTCAGTTAAGTGACGGGCAGTTATCAGGTTAATATCTAACTTTATGTGGCATGTTTTGTCAGAAGTGGTATGGCAGGAGTGGAAACTTGAGCATCAGACCACGGGGGGTGCAATGGTGTCTGTTATGAGGTACATTTATAACAAAATGTGGCATTTCATTGAAACAGGATTCAAGTTTGTTATGTATCACATTCTGTGCCTTTGTCATAAGGAGAAGGACGTAGAGAAGAGTGTTGAGCAGCTAAGTAGTGGTTAGGGTAGTTTCGATGTTAGTATTATTGCACCTTTTGGTGCCATTACAGCATCCCTAGTATTTGTTGTTTTTTTTTTTTTGGTTTTTTTTTGTGGGATGACACTGGCTTAACCTGAACTCTAAAGCCCAGAGGGGACTGATGGAAAGCCTGTCTGGAAAAGTCTTGGGGTTATCTACCATATCAACCCTGGCCGACAGGCACTGAATAGCCCTATGATGAACCACAACACAGAGATAAATGTTGAAGCAAATACTTTTTCTGTCCATGTTAAGTACTTATCTGAGGTAGTAGTAGGTACATACCATGTAATGGGACATGTATTCAGAGAATGCAGTAATGTCTCTGTTCATGTATTCTATGTAGGGCCGTCACACACCCCAGCCTGGAGTATGACACAATCGTAACAGTGCCTGTTGTTGAGACACTTGAGTATGTGCGTGATGTGGCAAATCATGGCAGTGTGCAGACAGCTGACCATGGCCTTTTTCTTCAACCTTGTAAGCGGGACATCCATGTCTGTAAACATGCAGTTACCTGTGACTACAACATGTTTGATTTCACCCAAGGAACATACATTTCAGACACTGCATCGGTCCACATTTTCCCCAGAATGACAAAATCTGATGCTTCCTGTTCCATAGTGATTTTCTTTGTAATCTCTCCAGAGACACAGCAACACCAACAAAGAAATCACCGATGTCTACAACTCTTAAATCGTTATTTCTGTAACTGGCATTTAACATTGATCACGTATATCATTATCTAAGGAATTTCAGGATGCACTGAGTCAGAAGCCTCAGAGCCGAATACATGCTGGGACACAGTCTGTAGAAACAGGCATCGTCTTGTTTTGTAATGTGTTCCCTGCTGTGCATATCTATTTAAAGACCCATTTATCAGGTTTCAAACCATTTACTAAACAGTACCATTTTACCATAAGTTTGCATATCTATTTAAAAACCCATTTATCAGGTTTCAAACCATTTACTAAACAGTACCATTTTACCATAAGTTTGCATATCTATTTAAAGACCCATTTATCAGGTTTCAAACCATTTACTAAACAGTACCATTTTACCGTAAGTTTGCATATCTATTTAAAGACCCATTTATCAGGTTTCAAACCATTTACTAAACAGTACCATTTTACCGTAAGTTGCATATGTAAAATTATCAAGAGGTGTTAGCTTGCCTTCAACCCCTGACTGTGCTGAATGCTTTGAAGTGACAAAAAGAGAAGTACTCTTAATTCATTGTAAGCATTCGTAGGTCTTTATTCAGAAACACATCCAGGCTAAGGCATATGCTTAAAGGTGACCAGATAAATAGGGAAGAGAATCTCCCACAGTTTTGCTCCTTGCATGGTTGAGTATGTCGCACACATAGTCATTACTGCATGTGTGTGTGTGTGTGTGTGTGTGTGTGTGTGTATCTCTGTACTTAAATATTTCCAGAGACAGGGAGATGTCTGCCCATGGTCGCTAATCAGTTTATATGCTTACTAAACGCACCTTCTCATCAGACCATGTCCTTATGTCTTTCCACACCAGCTCACCTAAAGGTGTATGATTAGCATATATTTTATTACCTTCTTTTGGGGGGGGGCTTTAGTGTGATGAGTGTACTTCTGTGCTTTGCAGTATCCTGACTGTCATATTTATCCATCCTTTTATTTTTTTGCCTGTGTTGCATTAAAGTACTGGTGTTTTTCCATTGTAAGGTATTGTGAATATGCATTGCATATGTGCACCATACTTTCACTGGCAGCGTCTTCTATAGACCTCGACTGAAATGTGTACTCATTACTCAGTACAAATAACTCATATGTAATATATCGCTCATACTCACACACACACACAACCGCAGCATCTTTGTTGTAGTTGTGAGTCCAGGACAGAGTGTAAATGGACATGTGCCTGGCCCTGTTGACATTAATATAGCTTCCAATAGCTTGTTATGGAACACCAGCCATCGACTCTTACTGCACTATTACCCATTTTAACTGCATTGTTGCAGTGAAGCCTGATCAGACATTTCATTGCAGCCGACCATGTAATGTCTTTTGGGGCATGGTGACACAGACACATTGTCACATGTACAGACTTTCAAAGAATAATCCACGACCTTGAAGAAAGGAACCAGAACTCTGCTAAAGTCCACAAGGCTGTATTTTTATTTCTGAAGTGTTCCAAAAGTCACAGATAAAATCACACTGAAGTATTCCAAAAGTCACAGATAAAATCACACAAGCGCTTTCGCTCAGGCAGTCCTGAGCTTTATCAAGTGAAAACAAAATGCAGTATGCAGTAACCTCCATTAAATAGCCTAGCAATTATACAATTAATTAATTAGTAAGTCTAGTACTAAGGTGTGGTGCTTTGGAGTTGGATGTTAAAAAAGTTAGTCATTATACCAACTCAAAAAATGAAATGTTTGCAACAACATCTGCACTTAAATAAAAATGACTAACCATAAAAAAACATTTTAAAATACCAGTTTCCTAGGTTTCAGAACATAAAAGTCTGAAGTCTGGTTGGGGTTGTAGATTGTTAAGGAATATGCTTAAAGATGTGTTTGGATTGTCAGTGAATTGTTAAAATTTTTTTCTTTTTATTATTACTTTGCACTGATAAAGACATGCAATAAAATGTGCGTGAGATATTTTTGATGCCCATCCATATACCATTTCATATAGAATTTGATTTATTAGTCAGAATCCTAAAACCGTGGATGTTCAGTAATTTAATATGCTGTGTGGGGATGCTGTAGTATGAAGGGGGTCAAGTATGAGAATGTTTAAAAAATGTTTTTTATGGTTAGTCATTTTTATTTAAGTGCAGATGTTGTTGCAAACATTTCATTTTTTGAGTTGGTATAATGACTAACTTTTTTAACATCCAACTCCAAAGCACCACACCTTAGTACTAGACTTACTAATTAATTAATTGTATAATTGCTAGGCTATTTAATGGAGGTTACTGCATACTGCATTTTGTTTTCACTTGATAAAGCTCAGGACTGCCTGAGCAAGCGCTGTGATTTTATCTGTGACTTTTGGAATACTTCAGTGTGATTTTATCTGTGACTTTTGGAACACTTCAGAAATAAAAATACAGCCTTGTGGACTTTAGCAGAGTTCTGGTTCCTTTCTTCAAGGTCGTGGATTATTCTTTACATGTACAGACTTTGACGACTCACGCTTTTTTTTTTTTTTTAATGCATTGAGCCTGCTGCATCAGAGATGAATACAGGATGGGGTACAGTGTGTAAACACATACGTTATCTTGCTTTGTTATCTGTTTCCTGTTGTGACTTTGTATTTAAAGACCCATTATTCAGGTTTCAGACCATGTTATGAACATTACCATTTACCCCAAAGAATATGTTACTTAGTCAAGAGGTGTTAGCTATCCTTCAACCACTGACTGTGCTGAATTATTAATTATTATGGTGAAGCCCTAAGAGGAAGATAAAATTTGTAGTGATAACACCATTCACGAATACCAGCTAGGACAGGTGACAGCATACTGCATATTGCTGGACAGGAACATTGTGGATGCATGCTGCAACCAGGATGATGAACAATGACAATGTGACCCATGCCAAATATGTTTGGTAAAACAATGCCTGTTGAATGATGTACTTGCAAAGGGGATGGAATTGGAGGGTTCAGTGGCATTAATTTAACTAAGTTATTTTTTTGTTGGTGGAACTGAAACACTAAGTTGCAATGGTCATGGTCTAGTGACTTGAAGTCATGGGTGGTGCGATGCTATTAAGTTATGTTGGATGATGTAGGAAGGGAAGGAAAACACAATGTTGGGTGGATGGACTACTTGTAAGACTAAAATTAAAAGTACTGAGAGGTTGATGCTACTAATTAGTGGACGTGCTGTAGCTGATTTACTCCATCTTATAGCAAACATTAATTCACGGAATTAATGGCAGTGATTACCTTGTAACCAACAATTGGCATAGTTGATGCGGGCCCACCCATAGGATATATAGAGTGCTGTTCAAGCACAGTGGAATTATTAATTTTATTGCATGCAGGACAATTTCATATATACACTTGCATAGTTCTTTTTATTTCAAAGGCCTCACTACTAAAGAGAATATCTTAGTTGCAACAGGGCTCTGACAATTTCATAAGGCTATGGACAGAGGTAAAGAAAGGAATTAAACTCTACAAACCTGGTGTGTATAAATAAAGTAGCTATAAAAATGATAGGCATAGTTTTTATTCAAACTAAAGGGGTGGCGAAAGCCACATAACTATGGGCTAGGCTTATAAATGCCCTTGGGCAGATAGCCTAGTATGAACCTATGAACCTATTGTAACAACAAAGAACCTATTGAGCATATCTAACAAGCAGGAACCAATTTCTGTGAAAAGACAACTCTTTACACAATGTTTGAGAAACCATTATTAGCCATGAGCCTGAATACCAAACAGGTGGTCACATTCCACAGGCATCACACTGTTCAAAATCCTGTGTAGCAGTTATGCCCTTCTAACAGTATTTATAGTCCAAGCCATTGTGTAGTGTGCTCCCTGTCACCTGTGCAAATGATGATGGCTGGTATCCTTGACATATTTTAACTTGTGTGACCATGTACTAATGGCTGATGCACAGTGCGTGAGAGAGCATTACATTATGCAGCTGTCACAAAGTTGATTGCAAGGGGGTATGTGTAATAGGATACATGTTTTTGGTATCCAAAGGTAATTTGTAGGGTCCACACACATTTTCACATAGAGCACTGTGCTATAAAGTGTGCTTTTGGATCTATGGATGCAGTATGCAGGAGAACTTTGAGTAAGATGTGCAATATTCCAAAAGGCTACAAAGCATGGCCTGGTACAGTGACTTGTACAAAGGTAGACAGGAAAATTATGAATGAAAAATTGACACTGTAAATAGCAATTCAGCCCTGTGTGCTTACTTCCTGACTTGACAAGCTTAGTTAGTCCAGCTGAGAATTGGATGCTGCAATCCTCGATTTACTGAAGGTTGTAAGGCTCTTAAGTGGTGTTTCGTGCAAATTTCACAGATTTCTTTCTTAGTTTTGGAGAGACCATAGCATAAGTTGCAATGTGAAAATATGAAGAACACTATTTTAGTGAGTAGTGTGTTGGCTGCACATTAACAACTCATTAGATGAGCAGTTTAACAGTATGAAAGTATGCACAAAGACAGGAGTGGCACAATTATTCATGCAGGTAAAGGAATAGAGAATTAATTGCTCAATAGTTTACTGTTGAATTTGAGAAGATCATAGTAAGTTAAAAAAGCATCAGTTATATGCATAATGCGAGTGATACTATATTTCCCAAAATAAACAGTAGCCCCCCCCCCCCCCAAAAAAAAATGTTTCACTGCATGGCAAGACTGTAGAATATAGTGAGTTTTCAGTACATTATTTTACTGTGCCAGTATCACGAAGTCAGGTTTGCAAATTACTTGTTTTGCTGTAATTTAAAAAAATGCGGAGCTGAGTAGAATGTCAGTAAATTACAGAAACTACAAGTCACAAGACAGCTGTTCCTCAGAAAGAAATGGGAAAGCAAAAACAAGTTAACATAATAATGTCTTGTAGACATAATTAGGGGTAAATCACAAGGCACTATTAATAAAACACACTGAAAGAATCAAGAATGTTTTGAAACTTGCTTCCAAAAATTAAATTGAAATTGTTTAAATAAATAAAATCTTTCTGCTGCTGGCAAACTAATTAAATAAATAAATAATTCTTACTGCAGGCAGAGGGGAAGAAATTTAGATTGGAAGTCCCTTCCTTTCTATTTTAGCTGTCAATTGCAATTACAGTTTTAACACCTCTGCAGTAGTGTGTGTGTGTGTGTGTGTGTGTGTGTGTGTGTGTGTGTGTGGGTCATCAATTCATGGTGGACTACAAAAGAACACCTAGAACAAAGGCCTCCAATTTAGCTACTTCTCAGTCTGCAACTGGATAACTTACAAGTATAGTGCAAAGCAAGTCCTGAGTAAAACATAAATGAGGGTGATTAGCAACAGAAAAGAAGCAGCCCTCTCACAGAAGGAATACAAACTGACAGTGTCACACATTTCCCATTATATGTCAATGGCATTTTAAATCCCAACAAAACCAAGCTTATAATATTTAGTAATAAAAAATCCAAAACATCACAGCTCCCTCTATCCATCACCTCCTCAACCGGTACTAAAATTGCCCCCACCAACCACACAAAACTCTTAGGTATTACCATTGATGAAAGCCTTAAATTTGATATACATATTGCCCAAACCATCAAAAAAAAGTACATATCAAATTAGGTAGCCTCTATAGAGCTAAACCGTTCCTAACATCCAATGCCAGGCTTGCCACAGCACGCACATAGCTCCTAAGTACCCTTCTCTATGGTTCCATTGTCTTCACTAACCTCTGGAAATCTGACCACAATAAACTGGAATCATGCTACCACAAAATTGCAAAATTTGCCACCAACCTCCCACACACATCCAACCACTGCTCACCTCTTTCAGCTTTAAAATGGCTAGAGCTACCAAACCTTCTGACTCACAATCATCTAGCCTTAGTCCACAAAATAATCTACCATCCCAATAATTGCCCTGCAATATCCTTCTTCATTCAACCTAACCCCAACTGTTGAATTCTCAGATTCTCCAGCAAACTCCTACTAAAAGTATCCAACTCCCACAACCAACACGGCGTCTCCCTCTATTCCCACACTATAGCCAAACTCTGGAATTCCCTACCAGAAACTATAAGGAACACACCCTCACATGACCAATTCAAATCACTACTAAAACACCACCTTAGCAATCACTGGCTATGCTCCTGTCACTTCCCAGGTTAAAACCCCTCTCCTTTCCTGTTACCTTCTCTCCAGAAAGTCTCATCACCAGCTGCTTTTTGTTATATTAGTACCACATTCTCTGTTTACCATCCCAGTAGCTCACTCAACTCTCAATTATACTTTACTGTCAGCTTCTAGGTTATTGTGGACTGGACTGTTTTTATCTGCTGGTCTGCTCCAGTTCCTACTATCCTGTAGTTTTTACTGCAGTCTCGACATGTAATTATTTAGACTCACATATTTAATGTTCTTGTCTTAATATTGTAAACATGCATTGTATTTGTCAGCTGATGTTTTTGAATGCAATTGTTTTTTTTTCTCAATATTGTAATCATACATTTGTATTTTTTGTCAAAGTTTGAATGTAAAAACAGCCTGATTTTATATTTCTGTGGAGCTTTTCTCCCTTAGCCTCCACTGAAAATGGGCCCCTGGCCCAGTCGGACATTCCCGGTCAACAAAATATAATAAATGAAATAAATAAATAAAATAAATAAAAATTCACAGTTACTTCCTTATGTCTGTCATGAGTCATAGAAAAAAGACTTGAAATGCTTTATGGGAAAGAGAAAGGGTTGAAGAAGAAGAAGAAGAAGAAGATCACGTTGATATATCAAGCCCCATTGGTAGCCATGTTGTGGTAAACATGCTAAAATTACAAATAAAGCAGTTAGGGTGATGTTGAGGTGTTAAAATAGGTCTGGAAACAAAGATAAACTGAAAAAACATATTTTGTTCAGTTCTAGGGTGGCGTTTTCCTTTCATCTCCTGCCTACTCAAGTAAATTATCTGACTTTTTGTAAGTAAATGTTTTGTTTCTTTCTATTACTTTACCTTGGTAAAAGAAGCTGACAGGCTTCTGGGTCAGAAATAGTTTCAGTGAAAGTAAGGGTAAGGGTTTTACTGGAGCATTTTTTTTTCCCCAGATCTGATTTCTGATTGGATTACTGTCGGTGCCTTAAAGCTATATTTCACTGTCCCTGGAATTTAGTGTGACCATTAAGGCAATTAGTCACCACTTACATATCTCCCCTTAGACAATGCAGTAGAGTAGTTTAGCTCCACTTTCCTTAATTATTTTTATTTATTTATTTATTTGCACTTGGTTTCCCAGGATAGTCCATTGGGCTACAAGGAGCTAATTTTCAATGAAGTCCTGGGGAGAAAAGCTCAGGAGAAATGAAAATACATAGTACAGAAAAAGCACAAATCCCTAATATACATTTCAATTAAATGTTAAACACATATTTTGTTTAGTACAAATCCATATCACACAATTCAAATAAATGTTAATAACTGTTAGTGGTTGCTCAAATCTCTGCTGAAACTGTCTTCCCCAGCCCCCCACCCCCATTTTCTGCCTTGTCTTTAGCTGATATAACTGGTTTTTATAGCTTGTGTGTTACCTAACTCAAGGTTCCCTTAATTTGACCTGTTAATAACAGCCTGCATTTAAATTGGAACCTGAGTTCTGAGAGACAGCCTTACAAGATTATCTGCAAATATACAGAGCTGAGTATATTTTTCTTTATTATAGAGTTTAATTGTTGCTTAGATACTGCTCTGCAAATATACAGAGCTGAGTATATATTTTTTGGTTTTATAGTTTATACTGTTAGTGGTTGCTCAAATCTCTGCTGAAACTGTTTCCCCACCCCCCTTCCTGTTTTTGGTTTGTAGTTAAATTTGGTGGCTTTTGCAGTGCCCGCCCCACTGTGGATTTGATCTAGGACACTCCCCCAGTCTCATCTCTTTACCGCATTCTACCTAATAAACCCTTTCTGCACTTGCTTTTAGTCCTTTTTAATTTAATTGCATTTTTCAAACTGTGTGTGGTCTAATATTGCTACATACTCAAGTGTGCTAGCTTGCACTGCATGTGAATTGTTTTTACTACTGTTTTTGCTACTTTTCTGTAACAAAAAAAAACTGTAAGCCTGTTTCCTATCTTTCTTGTAACTAGTGTTCCAGATACAGATTTGCTGCATCCAGGACTGTTTGTAAGCTTCTGAGCCCCCCAAGCCTTTCTGTGTTAGAGGGAAGCCTTCTAGCTTATCAGTGGGAGTGATAAGCATTAGGTAACCTGTCTACCACATAAGGAGTGGTTCTGGCCCAGAATTTGTAGTTATTGGCCATTTGGGCAATCCTCCATCTCTCTCAACTTTGAAAGCCTGCATTTGCACTTGTTTCTGTAACTCTAGTGTAGATACAGATTCTTAGTATTAGCACTTAAATTTGCTTATTCATACTCAGCACTTGTTCAGAACTTGTAAGCACTAAATAAGCTACTAATTACTATAGCACTCAATCTTCCTCATTACCTAGAGAAAAAACGTTTTTGTACTTACTTTTCTCACTGGAGTTGAGAAAAACAGCTCTTGTACTCACTTTCCTCACTTATCTAGAGGAAAATAGTTTTTTATTCAGGCATGTCCATGTGTCAGCTCCCAGTGTTCTCCCTTGTCTATCTGATGAATCTGGGCATCTTGAGGCAATGAAGAAATTGCCTCATGTACACAGACAACCCTCTCCTCCTACCACCCAACACTACAACCTGTGAGAGATGCACTTATCTAGCCAAACTGGAGGTAAAGCTCTCTCCAACAAAGACTGAACCTGACAGTCATGAGGAGAAGGTAAACATGTGCACCACACCACACTCATCACATAGTCTCACTACATCTACACCACAAAAATCCACACAGAGACTCAAAAACATTTGCGGAGGCTCTCAATAATAATCTGCCTAAGCAACAGAGACCTCCAAAGCAGAAACACAAGCAACCTCCATTCCCCAACACAACCCAAATGACACATAGCCCACAGACTCAGTGTGCCACTCAAACACAGCCAATAAGGCAAAACAACATACCCAACACACTAGTCATAGGTGAATCTATAGTCAGGCACACTGATGTCCCACTCACCAGGCTAAACAAGGAGAAGGTTACTGTCAGCTGCCTGTCAGGTGCCAGGATCCGCCACATAACCCACGCACTCAGGTCACTCCACAACAAGTACAAATATGACTCTGTCATTGTCCATGTTGGTGTGAATGGCCTGAGATGTACCTCCCTGGACTACATGAAAAGAGACATGGAAGAGCTCTGCGATCTTGTAGCCCAGTCAGGTATGACCCTAGCCCTGAGTAGCATTCTGCCATCACCCAGAATGATACCGCAGTACAAGGACAAAATGACTGACTTCAACAATTGGCTAAGCTTCTGGTGTCATTCTAAGGGGATCCAGTATCTGTCTGCTTGGGATGACATGGTCGACAGACCACGATGCTTTGCCACAGATGGCCTGCACCTGTTGCCCCCGGGATTCTGGATACTGGCTAAGGCTCTTGCTGCCCCTATAGTGCCTTTTTTAGGCAGGCTTCAAGTAACAAATTCACCACCATAACAGGAACAGGCAAGCAAAAACTGAGGGTAATGCTACTCAATGCTAGAAGTCTAAATTTCAAAATGCACTCACTCGAGGCACTCCTTAAAATGGAGAACATCGATATCTGTGCAGTGACTGAGACCTGGTTCAAGGTTCCAGAGAGCATCCCTGCACTACCAGGCTATAACTCATACCACACTTTTCGGCCATGTAACTTGGACCAAAACACCAAAGGTGGGGGTGTGTCAATATTAATTAAGGATATCCACACCTCCAGGCTAGTTGCTCAGCATAATGTATCCAAGGTTATCCAAGTGCAACTAACTCTTGGCAAAACTGCAATCCAGATAGTAGCTTGCTACAGATCCCCCACCATGCCCCAGGATTCCCACTCCTCTTTTCTTGATGTACTGGAAAATATTAGGGTTCAACCAACCACCCTAATAATGGGCTACTTCAACTACCCCACCATTAACTGGGAAAACTACTCATGTACCAACTCCTTAGTGCAACCCTTTCTGGAATTCATAAACTCCAATGCCCTAGATCAACTTATCCACACCCCCACCAGGGACAACAATATCCTAGAACTAGTCATTACCAACATGAGTGACCGGTGTTCCACACCTGAAGTCAACTCCTCGTTGGTCTGATCCGACCATAAGCTAATCACCCTTGATATCCACATCCCACCCCCACCCCCCATTAAGGAAACCACAGTAAAAAATTTCTCCAAAGCCAACTTCATGCTTCTTAAGACAGAAGTAGTGAACTTCATGACAACCACGCAGATGGACAATACAGTTACAACTGCTGAATCCTACACAAATGCACTCTATAAGCACTTGCATGAGTGCATGGATCGTGCTATCCCAAACAGAACCAAGACGCTATCCTCCAAAAAAAGGAAGCCAATCTGGTGTTCCCCTGCCATAAACAAACTGTACAACAGAAGGAAGAAACTGTTGCAAAAGAGAGTAAAATCCCATGAGTGGAGGAGCTCCCTGGTCAGCCTCAGTAAGAAGCTGAGATTCCTTATAAGATCCTCCATAGCTAGCTACGAAAATAAAATGACCACTAATTCCAAGGACAACCACAAAGCATTCTATAGCTATGTCAAGAATCTCAATGGCAACACCCAGATCTGCTCTGAGTTACAGCACAAAGGCACAAAAATTACAGAACCAACTGATATTGCCAACATCCTGGCAGATAGGTTCAGTGCTAACTTTACCCCCCCCCTCACCCCCTAAAGGGCCCATATCTATACAGGAAGAATGCAGAGTCCCTGTAATCACAACTACACAGATGAAAGCTGCACTCTCTAAAGTCAAAAACACAGCATCCATGGGATCGGACAACATCCCAGGCTGCGATTTACATGAACTTCAGAATGAACTGGCTCCCCACTTAAGCACCATGTTCAATAATAGCCTCGCATCAGGTTTTGTGCCCACTGAATGGTGCACAGCAACAGTTATCCCACTCCACAAAGGGGGAGCCACCACTGATCCCGGGAACTATAGACCTATTAGCCTGACGAGCCTGGTCTGCAAAGCCATGGAACGTATCATCATGGAACTCATAAACAAAGACATTGGTAACCTCCAAACTCTGGATCCCACCCATTTCGGGTTTGTGAAAATCAGATCATGCCTCCTGAACCTGATCGACTTCTTTGAGGCAGTCACCAAAGCCGTAGATGAGGGGAATGTGGTTCACACAGCCTATCTTGACCTCGCCAAGGGTTTTGACACCATCCCCCATTCTGGAATTATAGCTAAACTCAATAAACTAAGCATAAATCCCTACATCACAAGATGGGTTGCCAACTGGCTCACTGACAGAACCCACACTGTAAAATTTGCAGACTCCAAATCTGACTTCAAATCAGTGACAAGTGGAGTACCACATGGTTCTGTCCTGGGACCGCTCCTGTTTGGTATCTACTTCTCTGAAGTACAGGCTAACACAGAAGGCCTCTGGCTAATGAAGTTCGCAGATGACTGCAAACTAGGAGCCATAGTCAAGTCCCCAAATGATGTGAACATCCTACAGAAGGGCCTCTCTGAGACAGATGCCTGGTGTCAGAGCCATGGCCTCAAGCTCAATGCCAAAAAGTGCGGTGTCATCCCCTTTGGTAAAAACTCTGTACCCATGAACTTCCACATAGGCAGCAATCTACTTAACACCGAATGCGTGATAAGAGACCTTGGGACCCAGGTGGACAGTAGTCTATCCTTTGATAGTGACATCGCCACAGTAGTCAGGAAGTCCTTCTATGTGACACACCTCATCATAAAAGGGTTCTCATCCAGGAAAAAAGAGGTCATCATTCCCTTCTACTCGACACTCATTAGACCCACTATAGAGTACAACGCCCCTTTTGGAATGTACCTCACAAGACATCTGCAGCAGCTGGGAAGGCCACAGAAGTACCTCACAAAGAGGATTACTGGACTCAAACAAATGCCCTACACTGACCGCCTCAAAAAACTCCAGCTTTACTCCGTAGCATATCGTCTACTCAGAGGTGATCTCTGCCTAACATATAAAGCTCTGTCAAACCCAGAGCTGTTGGACATGCTACACCTAAAGAAATCCCAATCCCTCCGAGCTACATGCTCTAGGGACCTAAACCTTGTCACCACAATAAGCAGGACATGCTGGAGGGATAGATTCCTATCCAAGAGACTTCCCATTCTCTGGAACAGGCTACCCATCTATGTCAAGGAAAGTTCTTCATTAGCACTCTTCAAGAAAAATCTTGATGAGTGAATGGGAAATAGGAAATACATCCCGGAGATCACTTCTGTGTCTCTGCTCGACAGTGGCACAGGAAAATAACTTTCTTGGGTGGCGTAAGCCAGGGAACCTTGTTGGCTAGGCTTACGTAGGCCCTTGGGCCGATAGCCTAGTACCTACCTATGAGCCTATGAACCTATAATAGAGAAATTAAATAGGTTCATAGGTAGGTACTAGGCTAGCGGCCCTAGGGCCTATACAAGCCTAGCCATAACAATTCCCTTGCTATTTCTTCCCACAATATTTACTTCCCTGGACCCCTGTCTAGCAGGGTGACTGACGTGATCCCAGGGGTAAATTTCCTATCTCCCATCCAGTCGTCAAGGTTCCTTTTGAAGAGGGCCAAGGAGGTGCTCTGTTTGACATGTATGGGCAGTCTATTCCAGAGTATGGGGAGTCTCTGGGTCAGGAACCTATCCCTCCAGCATATTTTGTTCATTGTGATGACAAGGTTTAGGTCGCTGGAGCATGTGACTCTGATGGATTGGGATTTCTTTAAGTATAGCAGGTCCAACAGCTGTGGGTTTGACATGGCCTAGTATGTTAAGCAGAGATCGCATCTGAGCAGACAATATGTGACAGAGTATGGCTGGAGTTTTTTTAGTTGGTCAGCATGGGGCATCTGCTTTAGAACTGTGATACTTTTATTGAGGTATTTCTGCAGCCTTTCCAGTTGTTGCAGATGTCTTTTGAGTTACATACCAAATGAGGCATTGTACTCTATGATGGATCTAATTAGGGATGAGTACAGTGAGACAATGACCTCATTTTTTCTGGATGAAAAGCCCTTAGTGATGAGGTGTGCCACATAGAAGGATTTCCTGACTGTTGTGGCGATGTGGTTATCGAAGGTGAGCCCACTGTCCACCTGTGTTCCTAAGTCTCTTATCACACTTTGGGTGTTTAGTGTACTGCCACCTATGTGGTAATTTATGCGTACATGGTTTTTCCCAAAGGGGATATCTATACACTTCTTGCCATTGAGCTTGACCCCATGGCTCTGGCACCAAGCATCTGTTTCTGTAAGGCCCTTTTGTAGAATATACACATCATTTGGGGATTCAATAATGGCTCCCAGTTTGCAGTCATCTGCAAACTTTGTTAGCCAGAGTCCCTCAGTGTTGGCCTGTACTTCAGAGAAGTAGATGCCAAACAAGAGCGGTCCCAGGACTGAACCCTGGGGTACTCCACTTGTCACTTGCCTGGAGCTGGATTTGGAGTGGCTACTATTACAGTGTGGGTTCTGTCAGTAAGCCAGTTGGCAACCCATTGAGTGACATAGGGATTTATGTCCAGCTTAGTAAGTTTATCTATGATTCCAGAGTGGGGGATGGTGTTGAAGGCCTTGGCGAGGTCCAGATAGGCTGTGTGGACTGCTTTACCCTCATCCACGGCTCTGGAGACTGATTCAAAGAAGTCAATCAGGTTTAGGAGATACGCTCACCCCTTCACGAACCCAAACTGGGTGGGGTCCAATGTTTGAAGGTTGCCAATGTCTTTGTTTACAAGTTCTATGATAATACTTTCCATGGCCTTGCAGATCAGGCTCATCAGACTGATGGGACGGTAGTTCCCAGGATCCAAGGTGGATCCCCCCTTGTGGAGTGGGATAACTGTAGCTGTACACCACTCAGTGGGCATGAAGCCTGAGGAGAGGCTATGATTAAACATGACACTTAGGTGAGGTGCCAGTTCATTTTTTAGTTCTTGTAGTACACAGCCCAGGATGTCTTCTGGTCCAATGAATGCTGTATTCTTAACTTTAGAGAGTGCGGTTTTTACCTGTGTGGCCGTGATTACTGGAATTTGGCAATCTTTTGATATTGAGATGGGCCCTTTAGGGGGTGAGAGGGAGGTAAAGTTGGCACTGAATTTATCTGCCAGGATATTGGCAATGTCCTTGGGATCAGTATATTTAATGCCATTCTGTTGTAGCTCAGAGCAGATCTGAGCATTGCCATTTAGATTCTTGACATAGCTGTAGAATGCCTTGTGGTTGTCTTTGGAATATTTGGCAATTTTATTGGAGCATTTTATAGGTTTATAGGTTCATAGATTAGTACTAGGCTAACTGCCCTTGCAAGCCGTTTTAAGCCTAGCCAATTATCCCTTGTGAGGCTCAAACCCTGCACCTTGTGTTTGTCAGGCAAACACCTTAACCATTAGGCCACCCTTATGAGGGATCACAGCTTCTTACTAAGGCTGGTAAGGGAGTTTTTTGCATCCTGGGATTTTCCTCTTTTCTGCAACAGTGTCTTCCTTCTGTTGTACAGTTTGTTTATGATAGGGGACAACCATATTGGCTTCCTTTTTTTGGAGGAGAGCATCTTGGTTCTATTTGGGATGGCACGATTCATGCATGAGTGGATGTGCTCGTACAGTGCTTTAGTGTAGGATTCGGCAATCAAACTTTCAGTTCCCGTCTACATGGGTATCATGAAGTTTGTCACTTCTCACTTGTGTAGCATGAAGTTGGCCTTCGAGAAGTTTTTTTATGGATGTTTCCTTACTGGGGAGGTGGGATGTGGATGTCAAAGGTGATTAGTTTATGGTCAGACCTAACCAACGAGGGGGTGACCACTGGTGTGGAGCATCGATTTCCCATGTTGGTAATGACCAGGTCCAGGATATTGGAGCCCCTGGTGGGACTATGGATTAGTTGATCCAGGATGTTGGAATTTATTAATTCCAAGAACCATTGGGCAAAAGTGTTGGTACACGAGTAGTTTTCCCAGTTAATGGCAGGGTAGTTGAAATCACCCAGTATTAGGGTGTTTGGTTGTATCTTAATATTTTACAGTATGTTTAGAAAGGTGTAGTGAGAATCTTGGAGCATGGTGGGGGATCTGTAGCAAGCTACAGTTTGGATTGCAGTCTTACCTAGTATTAGTTTTAAAAAAAAAAAAAAGAGAGAGAGATTGTCATTAGCAAAATTACATCAGGCTAATTCAATAAATAGTAATTTTTTTTTTGTTTTGTTTTTTAAGACAATTACAATGAGGTCATTTTTTTAGTTGTTGGTTGAATACATCCTAAAGGATGTAGAACTTTAGGAGGTAGTGACAGGCAACAAATAAGTTTGGAAAGTTAGAAAGAGTGGTCAGAATTAGGTTGGATGAGAGCAAGAGCATTTCCATTGTGAAGTAAGGTGTGAGTGCAGTGAGGTTTTAAACAAGGAGAGACTGCTGGTGGTACAGATGGGAGAAGGCAGAGAGTTTCAGAGGCGTGCAAGAGAGAAGGACATCAAGTGATTCCAGCAGGACGTGTTGGTTTATGCAATTTAATTAGGTTTTGGGAATTGTATCTTAGGAGTCTATCTGGCTTATGCATTTCAAATGTATTTGCTAGGGAGGGGCAGAGAGATGGGTTATGAATGAGTTTGTGTGCTTGGATGAGCTGGGCATATGTCAGGAAGTTTGGTAATTCTAGCCAACTTAGTTGGTGAAGGGAATTACAGTGGTGGGAAGAGGCTCTATAGCCTACTGCAAAATTGGATATTTTGTTATAACAAGATGAGAGTTTTGTTTTGAGGGAAGATTGTAGGCTGGTTAGGATAGATGCACCATATAAAAGGAATGGGATGAGGTATGTATTAGCTAATGTAATCCTGGTGGTGGTAGAGATAAAGCAACTGTGGTGGTAAAGCATACTTAATTTTTTATGGGTTTTGTCCTAAACATCTTAAACAAACTGGATTCTCCTAGAACAATAAGAATTAAATGCAACTACACCCCATGGCAAACCAAAAAGACAATATCTTTACTAAAAACAAGAGGCAAGGCCTAGGACAGTTGGCTCAGTAATAAAAACCATAACAAATCAACAGACTTATTTGGAACTAAGAAATAAAGCCAGAGATGGCCCGCATCTGTCACCCCTGGGCTTCCGGATACTGGCTAAGGCTCTTGCCACCTCTATAGTGCCTTTTTTAGGTGGTATTCCAAAGACCAAATTACCACTGTAACAGTTACAAACAAATGCAATCTGAGGGTCATGCTGCTAAATGCTAGAAGTCTAAATCTCAAAATGCACTTGCTCGAAGCACTCCTTAAAATGGAGAACATTGACATTTGTGCCGAAACAGAAACCTGGTTCAAGGCAGCAGAAAGCACCCCTACACTACTAGGCTATAACTCATTCCATACCTTTTGGCCCCAGAACTTGGACCAAAGCTCCAAAGGCAGTGGTGTTTGCATATTCATAAAGGATGCACATACCTTCAAACTGGTAGCCCAACATAACACATCTGAGATACTTCAGGTGCAGCTAACATTGGGTAAGACAACGATTCAGGTTGTAACCAGCTATTGGTCCCCAACCATTTCCCAAGACTCACACTCCACATTCCTAAGCACCCTGGAGAATATTAGGGTCCAACCTAACACTTTCATACTGGGCAACTTCAACTACCTCTCCATTAACAGGGAAAACTACTCATGTACCAATACACTTGTCCAACGTTTCCTGGAATTCATTAATTCTAATGCCCTGGACCAGCTCATTCTTACCCCCACTAGAGGTAGCAACATCCTTGAGCTGGTCATTACTAACATGGGCAACCATTGCTCTACACCAATAGTCAACCCCTCCCTGGTTAGATGCAATCACAAGCTGATCACCTTGGAAATTCATACCAACCCCCCCCCCCCCGCAAAGATAACCACCATGAAAAACTTCTCCAAAGCTAACTTTAGGCTCCTAAAAACAGAGGTGGCTAACTTCACGGCACCCATGCAAATGGAGTATAGTTGCATGACCGCTGAATCATACACCAATGCACTGCATGAAAATGTACACAAATGCATGGATCTCGCCATACCCAGTAGAACCAAGACGTTCTCCTCCAAAAAAAAGGAAGCCAATCTGGTGGTCCCCTGCCATAAACAAACTCTACAACAGAAGGAGGAAACTGATGCGGAATAAGGTGAAGTCCCAAGACTGGAAAAACTCCCTTATCAGCCTCAACAAAAAGTGAGATCCCTCATCAAATCCTCTAAAGCTAGCTATGAAAACAGAATTGCAGCAGATAGTAAAGACAACCACAAGGCCTTCTATAGTTATGTAAAGAATCTCCACGGTAATACCCAGATTTGCTCTTACTGCACAATGGTACCTCCTATACCGAGCCAACAGATATTGTCACTATACTGGCTGACAGATTCAGTGCCAACTTTACCCCTCTTCCCCCAAAGGAGCAGTGACAATACCAGTAGATTGCCAGGCACCCAGTATTACCGCTGCACAGGTTAAAACAGCACTGTCCAAGGCCAAGAATACAGCTTCTATGGGATCTGACAGTATCCCTGGCTGTGTTCTACATGAACTACAGAGTGAACTGGCACCTCACCTGTGTGAACTGTTAATCACAGCCTCACCTCAGGCTTTGTTCCTACCGAATGGCGCACTGCTACAGTCATTCCTCTCCACAAAGTAAGAGAGACTACAGACCCTGGGAGCTATCGCCCCATTAGCCTGACAAGTCTGATATGCAAAGCTATGGAATGCATCATCATGGAGCTAATAAACAAGGATATAGGGAATCTCCAAACTCTGGATCCCACACAGTTTGGTTTTGTGAGGGGTAGATCATGCCTGCTTAACTTGGTCAACTTCTTTGAGTCAGTTACCAGAGCTGTGGATGAAGGCAAGGTGGTTCATACAGCCTACCTTGATATGGCCAAGGCCTTTGATACTATTCCCCACTCTGGAATCATAGAAAAACTCACTAAGCTAGGCATAAACCCCTATATCACTAGGTGGGTTGCAAACTGGCTCATGGGTAGAACCCACAGTGTAAAAGTAGCTGACTCCAAGTTAGACTGCCGACCAGTCATGAGTGGAGTCCCATAGAGTTTGGTCCTGGGTCCTCTCCTGTTTGGTATCTACTTCTCTGAAGTCCGGGCCAACACGAAGGGACTTTGGCTGACAAAGTTTGCAGACAACTGCAAGTTGGGAGCTATTATTAACTCCCCAAGTGATGTTGACATTCTACAGAAAAACCTCACTGAGACCAATGACTGGTGTCAGAACAATGGTCTTAAGCTCAATGCCAAAAAAATGTGTCATCATCCCCTTTGGGAAAAACCTGGTTCCCATGAATTACCACATTGATGGTAGTCTGCTAAACACAGAAGACGTTATAAGAGATCTGGGAACACAGGTTGACAGCAACCTCTCTTTTGACCACCACATTGCCACTATGGTCAGAAAGTTCTTCTATGTGGCACATCTCATTACTAAGGGTTTTGCATCCAGGAAGAAAGAGGTCATTGTCTCCCTCTACTCTTCCCCTATTAGGTCAATCATTGAGTACAATGCCCCATTTGGCATGTACTTCACTAAACACCTGCAACAACTGTAGAGGCCGCAAAAGTACCTCACAAAGAGGAACCTAGGCCTTAAAAATTTGTCCTATATAGACAGACTTAAAAAACTCCAACTATTCTCTGTCTCATATCGCCTACTCAGAGGTGATCTCTGCTTGACTTACAAAGCCATGTCTGACCCAGCTCTGTTAGAAATGCTACAGCTAAAGAAATCCCAATCCCTCCACACCACATGCTCCAGAGACCTCAACCTCATTACCACAATCAACAAAACATGCTGGAGAGACAGGTTCATAACACAGAGACTGCCCATGTTATGGAATAGACTTCCCATACATGTCAAGCAGAGCACCTCACTGGCCCTTTTCAAGAGAAATCTTGATGAGTGGATGGGAAATAGAAAATTCATCCCAGGGATCACTCCAGCAGTGGCTTTACTCAATAGAGGCACTGGGAACTAAGGTTGGGTGGCACGATGCCAGGGTAATCCTAAGTGCTAGGCTTGTAAAGGCTCCAGGGCCATTAGCCTAGTACACACCTATGAACCTATGAACCAAAGAACAAATCAAACAGGACAAAAAAATCCACTATAGCAACATCCAATTAAAACATCAGAAGAACCTGCAAAAGTTTTGGTCAGCTATAAAACAAATCCTACAGCCTGGACAAATCATTATACCATCCCCATCATTAACCAGCACTACAAATAACCCAGCAACACAATATAATAAATACTTCACCGAATCCATACATGTCCTGTTAGACACCAGCCGCACTTCACCTCCTCCCACTTACTCACTGCCAAGTCACAAAGTCATAGGTTCATAGGTAGGTACTAGGCTATCGGCCCAGAGGCCTATGTAAGCCTAGTCAACAAGGTTCCCTGGCTTACGCCACCCAAGAAAGTTATTTTCCTGTGTCACTGTCAAGCAGAGACACAGAAGTGATCCCGGGGGTGTATTTCCTATTTCCCATCCACTCATCAAGATTTTTCTTGAAGAGTGCTAATGAAGAACTTTGCTTGACATAGATGGGTAGCCTGTTCCTGGGTATGGGAATTCTCTGGGACAGGAATCTATCCCTCCAGCATGTCCTATTTATTGTGGTGACAAGGTTTAGGTCCCTAGAGCATGTAGCTTGGAAGGTTTGGGATTTCTTTAGGTGTAGCATGTCCAACAGCTCTGGGCTTGACATAGCTTTATATGTTAGGCAGAGATCACCTCGGAGTAGGCGCTATGCTACGGAGTAAATCTGGAGTTTTTTACGGCGGTCACTGTAGGGCATTTGTTTGAGGCCAGTAATCCTCTTTGTGAGGTACTTTTGTGGCCTTTCCAGCTGCTGCAGATGTCTTGTGAGGTACATTCCAAAAGGGGCATTGTACTCTATAATGGTTCTAATGAGTGTTGAGTAGAGGGGAACAATGACCTCTTTTTTCCTGGATGAGAACCCTTTTATGATGAGGTGTGCCACATAGGACTTCCTGACTACTGTGGCGATGTGACTATCAAAGGAGAGACTACTGTCCACCTGGGTCCCAAAGTCTCTTATCACACATTTGGTGTTAAGTAGATTGCTGCCTATGTGGTAGTTCAAGGGTACATAGTTTTTACCAAAGGGGATGACACTGCACTTTTTGGCATTGAGCTTGAGGCCATGGCTCTGACACCAGGCATCTGTCTCAGTTAGGCCCTTCTGTAGGATGTCCACATCATTTGGGGAATTGACTGTGGCTCCTAGTTTGCAGTCATCTGCGAACTTCGTTAGCTAGAGGCCTTCTGTGTTAGCCTGTACTTCAGAGAAGTAAATACCAAACAGGAGAGGTCCCAGGATGGAACCCTGTGGTGCTCCACTTGTCACTGCTTTGAGGTCAGATTTGGAGACTCCAGCTTTTACAGTGTGGGTTCTGTCAGTAAGCCATTTGGCAACCCATCTTGTGATGTAGGGATTTATACCTAGTTTAGTGAGTTTAGCTATAATTCCAGAATGGGGGATGGTGTAGAAAGCCTTGGCGAGGTCAAGATAGGCTGTGTGAGCCACCTTACCCTCATCTACAGCTTTGGTGACTGCCTCAAAGAAGTCGATCAGGTTCAGGAGGCATGATCTGCCTTTCACAAACCTGAACTGGGTGGGATCCAGAGTTTGGAGGTTACCAATGTCTTTGTTTATGAGTTCCATGATACGTTCCATGGCCTTGCAGACCAGGCTCGTCAGGCTAATAGGTCGATAGTTACTGGGATCAGTGGTGGCTCCCCCTTTGTGGAGTGGGATAACTGTTGCTGTGCGCCATTCAGTGGGCACAAAGCCTGACACGAGGCTATTATTGAACACGGTGCTTAAGTGGTGAGCCAGTTCATTTTGAAGTTCATGTAAAACGCAGCCTGGGATGTTGTCCGGAACCATGGATGCTGTGTTTTTGGCTTTAGAGAGTGCAACTTTTACCTGCGTAGTTGTGATTACAGGGACTCTGCATTCTTCCTGTATAAATGTGGGTCCTTTAGGGGGTGAGGGGGGGGTAAGGTTAGCACTGAACCTATCTACCAAGATGCTGGCAATATCAGTTGGTTCTGTAATTTTCGTGCCTTTGTGCTGTAACTCAGAGCAGATCTGGGTGTTGCCATCGAGATTCTTGACATAGCTGTAGAATGCTTTGTGGTTGTCCTTACAATCAGTGGCAATTTTGTTTTCCTAGCTAGCTATGGAGGATCTTATAAGGGATCTCAGCTTCTTACTGAGGCTAACCAGGGAGCCCCTCCACTCATGGGATTTTACTCTCTTTTGCAACAGTTTCTTCCTTCTGTTGTATAGTTTGTTTATGGCAGGGGACCACTAGATTGGCTTGCTTTTTTTGGAGTATAGCATCTTGGTTCTGTATGGGATAGCACGATCCATGCACTCGTGTAAGTGCTTATAGAGTGCGTTTGTGTAGGATTCAGCAGTTGTAACTGTATTGTCCATCTGCATGGGTGTCATGAAGTTCACCACTTCTGTCTTAAGAAGCATGAAGTTGGCTCTGGAGAAATTTTTTACCATGGTTTCCTTAATGGTGGGTGGGGGCGGGATGCAGATATCTAGGGTGATTAGCTTATGGTCGGATCTGACCAACGAGGAGATGACTTCAGGTGTATAACACTGGTCACTCATGTTGGTAATGACTAGGTCTAGGATATTGTTGCCCCTGGTGGGGGTGTGGATAAGTTGATCCAGGGCATTGGAGTTTATGAATTCCAGAAAGCGTTGAGCTAAGGAGTTGGTACACTGGTGGGGTAGTTGAAGTCACCCATTATTAGGGTGTTTGGTTGATCCCTAATATTTTTCCAGTACATCAAGAAAAGAGGAGTGGGAATCCTGGGGCATTGTGGGGGATCTGTAGCAAGCTACAATTTGGATTGCAGTTTTTCCCAGAGTTAGTTGTACTTTGATAACCTTGGATGCATTATGCTGAGCAACTAGCCTGGAGTTGTGGATATCCTTAATGAATATGGACACACCTCTGCCTTTGGTGTTTTGGTCCAGGTTACATGGCAGAAAAAAGTGTGGTATGAGTTATAGCCTGGTAGTGCAGGAGTGCTCTCTGGAGCCTTGAACCAGGTCTCAGTCACTGCACAGATATCGATGTTCTCCATTTTAAGGAGTGCCTCGAGTGAGTGCATTTTGAGATTTAGACTTCTAGCATTGAGTAGCATTACCCTCAGTTTTTGCTTGTCTGTTCCTGTTACGGTGGTGAATTTGTTATTTGAACCTTGCCTAAAAAAGGCACTATAGGGGCAGCAAGAGCCTTAGCCAGTATCTGGAATACCAGGGGTGACAGGTGCAGGCCATCTGTGGAAAGCATCGTGGTCTGTCGACCATGTCATCCCAAGCAGACAGATATTGGATCCCCTTAGAATGACACCAGAAGCTTAGCCAATTGTCGAAGTCATAGGTTCATAGGTTCATATATTGATACTAGGCTATCTACCCTAGGGCATTTATAAGCTTAGCCAGAGTGTGTTTGGCTTTCGCCACCCTTTTAGATTACTTGACTGTGCCTATGTATACAAGGTCACAGAAGATAGCCCTTTTGAAGTTAGTTTACTGTGCCTCTGTCTAGTAGGGACACAAAAGAGATCCCAGGGGTAAACCTACAATCTCCCATCCACTTGTCAAGATTTCTCTTGAAGAGGGTCATTGAGAGGCTCTTCCTAACATGGATTGGGATTTTGTTCCAGAGTGAGGGGAGCCTCTGGGATATGAATCTGTCCCTCCACCATGTCCTATTTATTTCTGTGCTGAGGTTTAAGTCCCTGGAGCATGTAGCTCTAAGGGATTTGGATTTCCTGTGGTGGAGCATGTCCATTAATTCTGGTTTGGACGTGGCTTTATACGTCAGGCACAGATCGCCTCTGAGTAGGCGGTAAGCAACTGAGTAAAGCTGGAGTTTCTTTAGCCTAACTGTGTAGGGCATCTGTTTGAGTCCCTTGATCCTCTTGGTGAGGTACTTTTGGGGTCTTTCCATTTGCTGCAGGTGTCGGGTAAGGTACATCCCAAATGGGGCATTGTATTCAATTATGGGCCTGATGAGTGATGAGTAGAGGGGCACAATGACCTCTCTTGATCTAGATGTGAACCCTTTTGTGATAAGGTGGGCTATATAGAAGGTCTTTCTAACCACTTTGGCAACGTGATTGTCAAAGGAGAGATTGCTATCTACTTGGGTCCCCAAATCCCTAATTACTTCTTCCATACTTAATGGATTACCACCTATGTGGTAATTTGTGACCACTTTATTTTTCCCAAAGGGGATGACTATGCACTTTTTGGCATTTAGCTTTAGGCCATGGCTCTGGCACCAGTTATCCGTCTCTGTGAGACCCTTTTGGAGGATGCTTGTGTCACTTGGTGAGTCCATTATGGCACCCAGTTTGCAGTCATCTGCGAACTTGGTCAGCCATAGTCCTCCCGTGTTAGCCTGTACCTCAGAGAAATATATACCGAACAAGAGAGGTCCCAGGACTGAGCCTTGTGGGACGCCACTTGTAACTGGTTTAGAGTCTGACATGGCACCTGCAATTCTGACCATGTGGGTTCTATCCCTGAGCCAGTTTGCAACCCATCTTGTGACATAGGGGTTGATATTTAAGCTGGTGAGCTTATTTATGATGCCTTAGTGGGGTATTGTGTCGAAGGCTTTTGCGAGGTCCAGGTAGGCTGTGTGGACTACCTTCCCTTCATCTATGGCCTTGGTGACTTTTCAAAGAAGTCGACCAGGTTCAAGAGGCAAGATCTGCCCTTAACAAAGCCAAATTGGGTAGGATCCAGTGTTTGGAGGTTCCCAACATCTTTGTTTATGAGTTCCACGATGATACACTCCATAGCTTTGCAGACCAGGCTAGTAAGGCTTATAGGGCGATAGTTTCCGGGGTCCGTTGTGGCACCACCTTTGTGGAGTGGGGCCACTGTTGCTGTACGCCATTCCTTGGGTACATATCCCGTAGTAAGGCTGAGATTGAACAGTGACTTTATGTGAGGGTTCACTTCTTCTTGGAGCTCATGTAAGATGCAGCCCGGGACACAGTCCTGTCACATTGATGCTGTGTTTTTTGCTTTGGAGAGGGCAGCTCCCACCTGTGCATCTGTGATATCCAGGAGGTTACACTCTGTTGGGATAGACATTTGCTCTTTTGGGGGGGAAGGGGGGGAGAAGTTTGCACTGAACCTGTCTGCCAGGATGTTGGCAATGTCTGTGGGTTCAGTGTATTTTTTGTCATTTTGCACTAACTCAGAGCATATCTGGGCGTTGCCACCCAGGTTCCTGACATAACTAAAGAAGGCCTTGTGATTATCTTTAGCGTCTTGTGCAATTTTTCTTTTGAAGCTGGCCTTAGATAATTTTATGAGGGATCGTAGTTTCTTGCTAGTACTGATCAGAGATGCCTTCCCTTTTTGGGATTTTGCTCTATCATGTAGTAGCTTCCTCCTTCTGTTGTATAGCTTATTTATGGCTGCAGTCCACCAGACAAGTCTCCTGCCTTTGTAGGAGTAAGTCAGTCATTTTGTCCTTGTACTGCTGTATCATTTGGGGTGATGGCAGAAAGCTGCTCAGGGCTAGGGTCATACCTGGCTGGGCTACAAGATCGCAGAGCTCTTCCATGTCTCTTTTCATGTAGTCCAGGGAGGTACATCTCAGGTCATTCACACCAACATGGACAATGACAGAGTCATATTTGTACTTGTTGTGGAGTGACCTGAGTGCTTGGGTCATGTGGCGGATCCTGGCACCCGACAGGCAGCTGACAGTAACCTTCTCCTTGTTTAGCCTGGTGAGTGGGACATCAGTGTGCCTGACTATAGAGTCACCTATGACTAGTGTGTTGGGTACATTGTTTTGCCTTATTGGCTGTGGTTGAGTGGCACACTGAGTCTGCGGGCTATGTGTCATTTGGGTTGTGTTGGGGGGTGGAGGTTGCTTGCATTTCTGCTTTGGAGGTCTCTGTTGCTTGAGCAGATTATTATTGAGAGCCTCTGTGAATGTTTTTGTGTTTCTATGTGTGGATTTTGGTGGTGTAGATTTAGTGAGACTATGTGATGAGTGTGGTGTGGTGCAAATGTTTACCTTCTCCTCATGACTGTCAAGTTCAGTCTTGGTTGGAGAGAGCTTTACCTCCAGTTTGGCTAGATAAGTGCATCTCTCACAGGTTGTAGTGTTGGGTGGTAGGAGGAGAGGGTTGTCTGTGTACATGAGGCAATTGCTCCATTGCCTCAAGATACCCAGATTCATCAGATAGACAGGAGAGAGCACTGGGAGCTGACCCTTGGACATGCCTGAATAAAAAACTATTTTCCTCTAGATAAGTGAGGAAAGTGAGTACAAGAGCTGTTTCTCTCTAAGCAAGTGAGAAAAGTAAGTACAAAAACTGTTTTCCTCTAGGTAATGAGGAAGATTGAGTGCTATAGTAATTAGTAGCTTATTTAGTGCTTACAAGTTCTGAACAAGTGCTGAGCATAAACAAGCAAATTTAAGTGCTAAAACTAAGAATCTGTATCTGCACTAGACAAGTTAACTTTTCCTTCCAACCAGTCCCAACTGCTACCATAAAAAAAACCTTAAACACAAGCCAACTACACTAGCAGCAGATAAGCTACCTGCTGAGTATCTTAAAATTGCCGCTGAAGCCATGTTCTATCTTGTATCCACACTCATAAAGCGGTCCATCTCATTACATCAAGTCCCAGCATTCTGGAAAGTATCACACATGATCCCATTACATAAAGGCAGTAACTTGACAGAACCATCCAGCTCCTGGCCTATAGTTATCTTATCGCCATTATCTAAGATTCTTGCAAAATGCATGCATTCACACATTCTACACTATCTCTTCTCCAGTAATCTTCTGTCTAATACTAAACATGGATTCTTTCCTAATCACAGTGCTACCACTGACCTAATGAGCTTTACTAACACTGTTAACAATCTCAGGAATGAAGGCAATCTAGTTTTATCTATCTTTCTTAATAAACCCAAAGAATCTGACACCGTTTCACATAAAAAACTCATAGATGTACTCTCTGAACTCAAACTTAGCCATTCTGCACTTGCATGGCTTCAGCACTAACTGGACACCAACAAGATGTAAAATGGCAAAACAACCTCTCTTCTCTACTAGTTGTCACTCTGGGAGTTCCACAGGGATCTATCCTTGGTTCTATAACAAACTCAGCACAGCCACCCTACATGCCAATATGCAGATGATTCAACCCTGCTATGTGCTGCCCCATCACTAAACCAACTCCAGCAAATAATACATCAGTCCTTCACTGCAGTGGAATCTTGGCTATCCAATACTCAACTTATACTCAATCCGAATAAAACAAAACATATACTGTTTCATCCCACAAGAGCCACAAACCCCTGCCACCATTCAAAATCTTTTCTTCAGACAGTACCATTATTACTCCAGTAACCCAAACCAAACTCCTTGGTATAGTTATAGATCATAACATTTAATTTGATATACACATAGGCAGACAATAAAAAAGTACACAAAAAATTTGATACCCTTTACAGAAGCAAACATTACCTAACTAACAACACAAAGGCCACCATTACAAGAACTCACCTTATCTCTACCCTCCTATATGCATCTCCCATTCCAACAAACCATAGGAAATGTGACTTAAGTAAACTTGAAACTTGCTATAATAAAATTGCAAAGTTTGCCACAGAATCTACTTACATATCCCATCATCACCTTGCCCTTAAACAACTTTCATGGCTAGAATTCCCCAATCGACTCACCTACAACCAGCTCACCATGGCCCATGAAATACTTAACAAACTAGAAAAAAACTCCAGCTCTTCAAAATCTGCTTAATCACTACTCAGACAACCAAGTATTACACTCCATTAACAAAGTATTAATAAACATAACCAAAAGTAAAAATGCTGCAGGTGATTCCTTACACTCTAACTACGTAGCTAAAATTTGGAATTCCTTACCCCTAAACATAAGATCTACTACTAGTACATTAAACTTTAAAAAATTACTCAAATGCCACTTAACAACTACATGGATTTGCTCGTGTACTGACCCTAGTAAGAACGTACTCAGAACAATTAACTCCGTAACCTCTTCTGTTTTTCTTAGTTTGAGCTGTGTCATTGTAATTTTGAATCAAATTACATTAATATGTTATTCTCAATATGCCTATATTACTCTATTGGGAATGTGAAAAGTATCAATCTGTATGTTTTTCTCCTTGTTGCTTGTACATGTATTGCATATACAAGACAAGTAACTGTAATACATGTACCATTTCAATGTTTTTGTATTAAGACATGAAATTCTGTTGCATGTACTAATTCACTGTAATAAGTCTTGTTTTTTATCAATAAATATAGCTCTGTTAGTTATGTATTATTTCACTGCTATTGTATTTTGTGGAGGTTTTCTCTCTGGGCCGCCACTGAAAATGGACTTTTGTCCAGTCGGACTTTCCCAGTAAACAAATGTAAAAGAAAGAAATAATAAATTTGACTGTGGCACTTCTGTTAAACATGAAACAAAGAAATATTGCTTTTGATTATCTCCATGACAAAAAATAAAACCTTTTTCTGCACTTGGATAATATCTGGCTTGTTATAAGTCAATTTGCACTTGGATAATATCTGGCTTGTTATAAGTCAATTATTTGACTTTGTAATGAAGTATTTTATTTCCTTATATTAATCTATCTTGTTAAAAGTAGTTAAGAGTACTTTGGGCCGGAAATAGTTTCAGTGAGAGTAAAACTGGCCTTGATTACTAGTAGCCTTGCTGGAGTTCTATTTTGCTGATCTGTGTACTGACAGGATTATTGTTGGTGCCTTAAAACTATTTATCACTGTCCCTGGAGCTTAATGCGTCCATTAAGGCTTAATTGGTGTGGAGGACTTCTATTAACACTAAACAAAGAATTCTAGTCTCTAATTATCTCCATAGCAGAAAATTAAGAACTGTTTTGCACTTGCTTAATCTTTGGTTTGTTGCAAGTAAATTATTTGACTTTTTGAAAATAAATATTTTGTTTCCTTATATTAATGCACCTTATTAAAAGTAGTTAACAGACCCCTTGGTCAGAAAGCGTTTCATGAGAGTGAAACTGGCTTTGAGTAGCGCTCTTGTTGGAGCTGTTGTTTGTTGATCTGCTTACTGACTGGAATTTTGTTGCTGCCTTAAATCTATGAAACACTGTGTCTGGGATAAAGTGTGTGGCGGACTGCTAAACATTAAACAAAGAAATCTACCATCTGATTATCTGAACAGCAAAAACATTCAAGAACCATTTTCTACTTGGTTTATCTCTGGCTTGTAAGAAAATTGTTTTGACTTTTTGTAAGAAAATATTATGTTTAGGGTAAGATAGCAGTACAGTCACAAGGCTCAAAACACACCACGGTACAAAAATAATATTTTGAGTCTTTTTAACTCTTTCATTCTTTACTAGATAGAACTTCAAAAAATTGTCTTTGCACTGTAGTTGTACTGTGGTATATTTTGAACATTGTGACTGTACCACTATCATACCCTAGGGTTTTGCTTTACTTAGTTTATTTTTCCCTTAGTTCCAGTGGAGTTTTTTAAAATATTATGTTTCTTTATATTAGTCTTCCTTTTTAAAAATAGTTAACTGGCCTCTTAGTCAGAAACAATATCAGTGAGAGTGAAACTGGCTTTGATGAGTAGTGGCCTTGTAGGAGCTTTTTTTTGCTGATCTGCTATACTGACTGGATTACTGTTGTTACCTTAAAGCTGTGTATCACTGTCCCTGGAATTTTGAGTCACCATTAAGACTTGATATGTGTGGAGCACTTCTTTAAAAAACAGCAAAATAAATCTATCTTCTGATTATTTACACAATGGGAGATTAAAATCTTTTTTGGACTTAGTTAATATGTGGACTTTTTGTAAGTAAATACTTTGTTTCTTTATATTAGTCTACCTTGTTAAAATTGGCTAACAGGCCTCAGGGTCATAGGCTCATAGGTTCATAGGTAGGTACTAGGCTATCTGCCCAAGGGCATTTTTAAGCCTAGCCAGAGTGTGTCGGCTTTTGCCGCCCCATTGATTAATTAACTGAGCCTCTGTCAAGCAGAGCCAATGAAGTGATCCCAGGGGTGTATTTTCTGTTACCCATCCACTTGTCAAGGCTTCTCTTGAAGAGTGTTAGTGAGGGGCTCTGCCTAATGTAGTTATGAATTTTGTTCCAAAGCATGGGGAGTCTCTGTGATAGGAATCTATCCCTCCAGCATGTTTTATTGTTGTGGCGAGGTTTATCTCACTAAAGCGCGTGGCTCGCAGTGACTTGGATTTCTTTAGGTGGAGCATGTCCATCAAATCTGAGTTGGACATGGCTTTGTAAGTCAAGCAGAGATCACCTCTGAGTAAGCGATATGCCACTGAGTACAGCTGGAGTTTTTTCAGTCGGGCTACATAGGACATATGTTTGAGGTCAGTAATCCTCTTGGTGAGGTGCTTTTGTGGTCTTTCCAGCTGTTGGAAGTGTCTTGTGAGGTACATCCCAAATGGGGCATTGTAGTCTGTGATGGGTCTGATGAGTGATGAGTAGAGAGGCACTATAACCTCTTTATTTCTAGATGCGAACCCCTTAGTAATTAGATGGGCCACATAGAAGGATTTCCTAATTACTTTGGCAATATGATTGTCAAGCTGCCGCCTATGTGGTAATTCGTGGGTGTTTTGTTTTTCCCAAACAGGATGACTATGCATTTTTTGGCATTTAGCTTGAGGCCATGACTTTGACACCAGGTGTCTGTCTCAGTAAGGCCTTTTTGAAGGATGTCCGTGTCAGACAGAGAGTCAATTATGGCTCCCAGTTTGTAGTCATCGGCGAACTTGGTTAGCCATAGTCCTCCTGTGTTTGCCTGTACTTCTGAGAAATATATGCCGAACAGTAGGGGTCCCAGAACCGAGCCTTGCGGGACACCACTTGTGACTGGTTTAGAGTCAGACCTGGAGCCCGCTATTCTTACCGTGTGAGTTCTGTCTGTAAGCCAGTTGGCAACCCATCTTGTGATGTAGGGGTTTATGTTCAGGCTGGTGAGTTTTTCTAGAATACCCGAGTGAGGAATGGTGTCGAATGCCTTGGCGAGATCAAGGTAGGCTGGGTGTACCACCTTTCCCTCGTCTATGGCCTTGGTGACTGTCTCGAAGAAGTCAACCAGGTTTAGTAGGCATGATCTATCCTTAACAAAGCCGAACTGGGTCGGGTCAAGTGTTTGGAGGTTCCCAATGTCTTTGTTAATGAGTTCCATGATGATGCGCTCCATAGCCTTGCTGATCAGGCTAGTCAGGCTTATGGGGTGATAGTTACCAAGGTCAGTTGTGGCCCCTCCTTTGTGGAGCGGAAGAACTGTTGCTGTGCGGCATTCTATGGACACGTAGCCTATGGAGAGGCTGAGGTTGAACAGCGTGTTTAGCTGGGGGGTTAGTTTGTTCTGTAATTTGTGCAAGACGCAGCCTGGGACACTATCTGTCCCCACTGATGCTGTGATTTTGGCTTTTGAAAGGGCTGTTTTCACCTGTGCCTCTGTGATTTCCGGGACACTACACTTTTCTGGTATTGTTGTGGGCCCTTTTGAAGGTGAGAGGGAGGTGAAGTTTGCACTGAATCTATCTGCCAGGATGTTGGCAATATCAGTAGGTTCAGTATATTTTGTGCTATTTTGCACTAGCTCAGAGCATATATGCGAATTGCCACTTAGATTCTTGACATAGCTAAAGAAGGCTTTATGGTTATCTTTCGAATCCTTGGCTATTTTTCTTTTGAAGTTGGCCTTGGATGATTTTATGAGGGACCTCAGTTTCTTACTGATACTGATCAGGGATGTCTTTCCTTCTTGGGATTTGCTTTTTTTCTGAACTAGTTTCCTCCTTCTGTTGTATAACCTATTTATGGCAGGGGTCCACCAGACTGGTTTCCTTCTATTAGGGGAGTGAGTCTTGGTCTTGCTGGGGATGGCATGATCCATGCATCCTTGTAGGTGCTCATAGAGTGCAATTGTAAAGGATTCTGCATCTTGGGCAGTGTTATCCTTTAGTGTGGGGGCTGTGAAACTTACCACCTCTGCCTTAAGTAAGGTGAAGTTTGCTTTAGAAAAGTTTTTCACTGTGATTTCCTTGGTTGGGGGTGGTGGTGTGTGGATACACAGGGTGATTAGTTTATGGTCTGATCTAACCAGTGACGGGTTGCCTCCGGTATGGAACACCTGTCGCCTATGTTGGTGATGATCAGGTCCAGTATGTTGTGGCCTCTGGTAGGGGAGTTTACCAGCTGATCCAGGGCATTTGAGTTGATAAATTCCAGGAAGCGCTGAGCCTGGAAGTTTGTACTCAAGTAGTTTTCTCAGTTAATGGTAGGGTAATTGAAATCGCCCAATATCAGGGTGTTCAGTAGGACCTTCATGTTTTCCAATATCTCCAGAAAGGCAGAGTGGTGGTCCTGGGTCATGGAGGGTGATCTGTAGCAGGCCATAATTTGCATTGCAGATTTGCCCCATGTTAGTTGCACATGGATGATCTCAGAGGCATCATGCCGTGCCACTAACCTGGAAGTATGAGTATCCTTGATGAATATGGATACACCCCCTCCTTTTGTGTTTTGGTCCATGTTCTGTGGCCAAAATGTGTGGTATGAGTTGTAGCCCAGTAGTGCTGGAGTGGCCTCTGGAGCCTTGAACCAGGTTTCAGTTATTGCACAGATGTCGGCGTTCTCCATACTTAGGAGTGCTTCGAGCGCATGTATTTTGAGATTTAAACTCCTGGCATCAGAAAATTTTTTCTGCTAGTAAACAAAGTAATCTAGCGTCTGATTATGTCTACAACAGAAAATTATTAACTGGTTTACACTTGCTTAGTCTAAAGTTTTTATAAATCAATTATTTCACTGTAAGTATATGTTTTGTTTCTTTATATCATTCTGCCTTGTTATAAGTAACTAACAAGTCTCTGGGTCAGAAATAGTTTGAGTGACACTGAAACTGGCTTTGATGAATAGAAGTCTTGTTGAAGCTGTTTTTTGCTAATATGGTTATTGTTTTTGCCTTAAAGTTATGTAAAACTCTCCCTGGAATTTAATGTGGCTATTAAGGATTGATTGATGTGGAGCACTCCTACTAACCACCAAACAAAGAAATATAGTTTCTGATTATCTCCATAACAAAATATTAAGAACTGTTTTCCACCTGGGTAATTGTTGGCTTATAAGTATTTATTTATTTATTTATTTATTACTTTTTGTAATTAAATATTTTGTTTCTTTACATTAATCTGCCTTATTAAAAAGCAACTAACAGGCATCTGAGTAAGTAAAGTTTCACTGACACTGAAACTTGATTTGATGAGTAGGAGCCTTGTTGGAATTGTTTCTGATAATCTGTTTACTGAATGTATTATTGTTGATGCCTTAAAGCTATATATGATTGTCCTAGGTATTTAATGTGAACAGTAATGCTTGATTTGTGTGAATCACATGTTCAGAAGACTAAGCAATGACATATACCCTCTGATTATCTCCACAATAGAAAATTAAGAACTGTTTTGCACATGCTTTATGTCTGGTTTATTGTAAGTAAATCAGTTAACTTTTTGTAATAAGTATTTTGTGTCCTTACTTTAATCTGCCTTGTTAAAAATAGCTAACTAACCTCAGTGTCAGAAACAGTTTTAGTGAGTGAAGCTGATTTTGATGAGTAATAGCCTTGTTAGAACCTTTTTTTTTCTTTTTCGTTTTTTTTTTTGCTGATCTGCTTACTGACTATATTATTGTTCATGCTTTAAGGCTTTATATCAATTCCCCTGGAAGTTAATGTGGCCATTGAGTCTTGCTTGGTGTGAAGCATTTCTGCTAAACACTGAACAAAGAAATGTAGCTTCAGGTTATCTCCACAACAGAAAACTTGAAATTGTTTTGCATTTGGTTACTCACTGTTTTTTTGTAAGCAAATTATTTGACTTTTTCTATGTAGATATTTTGTTTCTTTATATTAGTCTGCTTTGTTAAAAGTAGCTAACACCCCTCTGGTCAGAAATAAGTTTCAGTGAGAGTGAAACTGCTTCTGATGACTAGGGGTGTTTTTTGAGATTTTTTTTTTTTTTGCTGATATGCTTACTGATTGGGTTACATTTGCAGCCTTAAAGCTATATAACACTGTCCCTGAAATGTTGTGTGGCCATTAGGATTTCGTTGGTGTGGAGCACTTCTGCTAACCACTAAGCAAGGAAGTCTAGCTTCTGATTACCTCTGCAACAGAATATTAATAATTGTTTTCCATTTGGTTACTCTCTGGCTTCTTGTAAGTAAATTATTTGACTTTTTCTAAGTACATTAATCTACTTTATTAAAATTATTAACAGGCCTCTTGGTGAGAAATAGTTTCTGTGAGAGTGAAATTGGCTTTGATGAGCAGTGGTCTTGTTAGGACTGTTTTTGTTTATGATCTGCTTTACTGACTGTATTATTGTTGGCGCCTTAAACCTATATATGACTGTCCCAGGAATTTAATGTGGCCACTAAGGCTTGATTTGTGTGAAGCAATTCTGCTAAACACTAAACAAAGAAATATAGATTCTGATTACCTCCAGAACAGAAATTAAGAACTAGTTTGCACTTGGCTAATCTGTGGCTTGTTGTAAGCAAATTATTTGACTTTTTGAAAGTAAATATTCTGTTTCTTTGCATTAATCTGCATTGTTAAAAGTAACTGACAGGCATCTGAGTCAGAAATAGTTTCAGAGTGAAACTTTTAAACGTTTGCTGATCTGCTTACCGACTGGATTATTGTTGGCACCTTAAAGCTATTTATCACAGTCTCTGGAATATAAGGCTTGATTGTTGTGGAGGATTTCTGCTAAACATTAAACACAGGTACATAGGTTCATTGGAGATTACTATGCTAAGGGCTTAAGAGACCTTATAAGCCTAGCCAATATAACTCAATTTTATCCAATATATGGTCCCTAGGATCAAGATGATTACATGTTGTGATGCCCTTGCACTGGCCCAGTAATCAAGGAGCCTCAGTCCTCACCACTAGAAAAAGTGAGGGACATGCACATTGGGAGGATGACAAGTACACACACACAGTAAAGTACAATTTCTCTTAAGAGCACACAGAGATCACAGTCAGTCTGGTGTTGGTTTCTCCCTCTCTCTCCAGATCCCCAATAAAACTCCCCAATGGCACAGCTATAGAGTTGAGTCCTTAGCCAGGGTTCCAAGCCAAGTTCTCCCAGCAGTCTCTCTGTCCAAACCAGTGCTTCACGTCCCTGCCCAAGTACTGACACACACACACACACACACACACACACACACACACACACACACACACACACACACACACACACACACACACACACACACACACACACACACTTTGAGATTTGATTTATACACAAACACACACCTGGGAAAGGCTGGCACAGGTTTACTAGCTATGTCCCCTTCTGCCCAGACCATAAGGTAGTTATCACTGCCACCAGAACCCCTTATCAGCTACTTTACTACTGTGTAATGTTACTATTATCCATATGGTAAGTGTGACCAAGGCTAATGCTATTTAGGAGTGGCCTATACAGTGTCACCAAATACATATGCAAGTACTCTCAGAGCTTAAATATCTCTAAACAAACCAGCCACAATTAAAAGATTTAAACATGTTTAATAATAAATAAAAGAACGAGATAATATTCAATAACTCAGCACAGTAACTACAGAGTTTAGAATCACAGGAAATATTTTAAAACAACATTGCTGGACAGTCTCAAATAAATAAAGAAAACATTTAAACTAATCTTTATTATATTCCTATATATATCTAAAAGATACTCTGTCCTAAATAACTTACTTACAGAGCAAGGTAAATGCAGATGAGAAATGCTGAATGGATGTTTCTAGATCCAAGACAATATACAAAATGCACAGACTCACTCTCTGAGATAGTTCTTAAATTAATAATACACATTACTGCTGGGTTAGCTGGGATGACATCACTTTTTGTCACCTGCCTTCAGTTCCCAGACTAACAGAAACTTAGAATTTAGCATCTCTGTGTCAGAGGTACATACCTCTCAGAAGTTTGCCTTTAACTGGAAGTCGTAAAACAGTTAAACAGTTTTACATTTGAAACCTAGTAATTATTTATGTTTCAAGACAACAGGAAAGTTCCTAGCTCTAGACATTGTGTCTGCTTGCTGCACTGAAACTAACTTTTTTATAGCACATTGTAAAACACTTTTAATTTTCTTGAAGTTTTGCAAGTTAACTCTGTATGTTCCAACTTCTACCATTAATGTAGTTTAAATACATTTCTGTTCTTTCCCAGTAGGGTACAATGTGGTTACATTCTTGAAACTCTGTACATAACACACAGTTCAGCACACACTTCTGTACCAGTAGTTTAATATGCACATAACATATAGTTCTCTTACATTTGTAAGACAAGCCTATGGATCATATTAATATTCACAAATGATGTATGATTATTTACAAAATTCCTGCTAGCTGGGCTGGCAGTGTCACATTTTTATATAAATCATATTAATATTTTCAATTGACATGTAATTATTAACAAAATTCCAGCTAGATGGGCTGGCAGCATTTCAGTTTGTCACACGTGTTCATGCCTATGCCTTGAGTATGTTATAAATTGTCCCTGTCCATAAAATACATATGCACTACCCTAGTTGTGAATTGTGATTCCCTATCCATTGATCTAAACTGCATTTGAAGAGGGCTAGGGAAGGGGTCTATTTAATGTGAATAAAAAGCCTCTTCTGAAGAAGGGGCAATCTCTGAGACACATGCTTGTGTCTCCAGCATGTTTTGTTTGAGTCACTAAGTTTAGATCCCTTGATCAGATGACCCTCACACTGTTTGACTTGCGGTTGTGTAGCAGCTCTATCACTGCTGGATTTGTGAGTGCCTTGTAGGTCAAGCATAAGTCATCCCTTAATATTCGGTATGAGACGGAGTAAAGGGATAGTGCTTTTAGTCTATCTGCACAGGATGTGTTGTTTATACCCTGTTTTTTTTTCTTTGTGAGGAACCTCTGAGGACATTCCTGCTCCTTTAAGTACGTAGTCAAGTACATGGAAAATGGCACATTGTACTTCATTATTGGTCTAATGAGGGCTTAATTCAGCTGGACTATAATTTCCTTGGATCTGGATGCCATACCTTTACTTATACGTTGTGCCACATAGAAGGACTTTCTCACCACTGTGGACAAATTCGGTCAAGTTTCAGGCTACTATCTATCTGTGTACCTAGATTTCTTACCGCTGAGTCTATTCATAGAGGTATGCTATTGATGGTGTAACTTGCAGGGGTATTTGACTTCCCAAGGAGTATGATAATGCATTTTTTTCACATGTAATTTTAGGCCATGGTTCTGGCACCAATCACTTGCCTGAGCTAGATCCTCCTGAAGGATATCTACATCACTGGGAGGGTCAGTGATTGCCCCCAACTTGCAGTTGTCTGCAAACTTTGTCATCCAGAGGCCTTCCACATTAGCCTTGACTTCACTGAAGCATAGTCTGAGAAGCATATTCTGAACAGGAGTGGTCTCAGCACTCATCCCTTTGGCATACCGATAATAACCATCCTCTTGCTGGATCTGGATTCAGTTACTTTAATCACATATCTCTTGTCCATGACCAATCTAATGATTTTGTGGCCATTTAGGCTTGATTGGTGTGGAGTACATCTGCCAACCACTAAGTAAAGAAATCTAGCTTCTGGATAAACAGAAAATGAAGAACTGTTTTCCACCTGGTTAGTCTGTGACTTGTTGTGAGTAAATTATTTTTATTTATGTAAGCAAATATTTTGTTTCTTTATATTTAACTGCTTGTTTAAAGTATATAATAGGCCCCTGGGTAAGAAATAGTTTCACTGAGAGTGAACCTGGCTTTGATGATTTTGGGGCCTTGTTTGAGCTGTTTTTTTCTGGAACTGCTTACTGATTGGATTATTGTTGGTGCTTTATATATATATGTATATATATATATATATATATATATATATATATATATATATGTATATATATATATATATATATATATATATATATATATATATACATATCACTGTCCTGGAATTTAGTTTGGCCATTAAGGCCTGATTTGTGAGGAGCGCATCTATTAAATACTTTAAAGGAGTACAACAGGTTTCTCTAATGTATTCCTCAACTTCACGGCCCTTTTCCTCCCTATTTACATTGTCCTCTGTAAAGCAACAACAATAAAGCATTTACAATTTTTATAATTCCCCTTACTTCTGTAACAGAAGCCCACCTTCTCATACTGTGATGGTTTCACTTACAAAATGATTCTTTCATGTTTGAATAAAGCTTGCTGGAGTCGCCCAATTACTGACATCATTGAGGCCAGGCAGTGCAGGTACTTTTTTTTTTTTTTTTTTAAATCAGTTCCCTCCCCCAAAGTGACATCACCACAGCCATCATCTGATTCTAACTAAAATAATAAGACCCACCCATTCTGTGATGTCATGGCTCCCTTGTCCTTCCCCCAGCCTGAGTGCTGTTCATTTTATTCAGTAGTAGTGTAGTAACACCGATGTTTGGAAACACAGAAATTTGGTATGCATACTTGTACATTCTGCATGGCAAATGATGCTTAGGTGGTGTATCACTTGCATACTTCTCTGTTGCATTGCACCAGATACTGCTAGTGTGCAGTGCGGGAATAGAAAGATTAAGACATTACTCTGGTATCAGAGGTGGCAGTGCAACATATTCATAGTGGCTTAACATGAGAGTAGCTCTAAGCAAGCACCATGTGAAACCTGAACAAGCACCTAGAATTA
Organism: Protopterus annectens; assembly: GCF_019279795.1. NCBI lineage: Eukaryota > Metazoa > Chordata > Ceratodontiformes > Protopteridae > Protopterus > Protopterus annectens. The sequence goes on along the minus strand of NC_056735.1, from coordinate 1,106,155,065 downwards.
TTCAGTGCAGCTTCCACACCTTAAGTCTGAATATTAATTCACATACTCGCATGAACAGGAATAGCTGCATATTGATGGCTAAAGGTGTATGGGCATGTCGGATGGTTACAAAACTGGTATGTAATGATGGAGATATTTGGAAGGCATGAGCAAACACACCAGTATATTAAAGCCATAGCACCAATTGAACTGGTGGCTGGCAAATAGATTTAGTAAGGGGTTTTGTCCATGCACAAATATTTCAACAGTGATTCTTTGCAGTGGCATCCATTATCTGATTCAAGGTAAGTTAACCTTGATGTCCTTTATTTAAAAAAAAAAATCAAAAAATGTACTTTGTTATAAGTGACTTCTGGACACAAGAAAAAGGAAGGGGAAATATAGCAATGTGGTTTGTATGTACAAAGACAAATCCAGGGACACTGCAAAAGGTTTTTTTTGCAAACCAACCAGTGGAGTAAAAACATATGAAGGCAAACACTGCATACCAACACACTTTGCACATGTAAATCTCAATTTTTATCAAGGTGGAAGCATGAAGTGATACTTTAACACTTAAAATAATAAAGATCTAAACTGGTTAATAGTATAACTGTTTTATTCTTTAGCTCCTTGGTGCAAGACCTTACTGGATGTGATTGCAGTCAAGTAAGGCCATGGCTATAGTGCAGCAAAAAAATGTCCCCTCTAACAAAGGAAATGCTAGAGCAAAGATTAAATTACATGAGTCAAGCACCCTGCTGAGATCTGCCAATCAATGGAATTACCAGGTCAAATTACCCTCAGGACTTTGACAGCTAGGGAAGCTAAGTGTTACGGGGGAGGGGAGAAGTAAATGGACTGGAATTCATTGTCTCACAAATTAGTGCCATTTAAACTAAATTAGAAAAAAAGCAGCAGTAAACAGCACTTTGAGTGTGTTCTGTGGCATTTGCACTGTTTCTGTTTGAAGTAGTCATCCAGCAGCAGGGAATGTTACTTACACTGTTCTGTTTTACTCAGTACTTTGTACGCATGCAACATCTATGAAATGACAGGAACTTTAGGCAAACGGAGGCCTGCATTATGTAACATTTTTGAGCCAAACAATGATTTCTGGGATACTGGATGGCAACCTGATTTATCCAAACCACGTCAATATGCCAGCCTCCAGGTAGTCAGAGTCTGGAATTACATATAAAAATATTTAAAATCCTGTAAATAATCCCAGAGTGCTGTTAAAGTGTAGGAAACATCATGCCATGATGTTTTAAACATGTTTTTTGAGTCTGTGGGTGCGGTACTCCTTTAAGTAATCTAGCTTCTGATTATCTGCACAACAGAAGATTAAATTAAGAACTCATTTGCACTTGGTCAGTCTCCGGCTTGTTGTAAGTAAATTATTATTATTTTTTATAAGTTAATATTTATTTCTTTATAGTAGGCCACCTTGCCAAAAGTAGTTAACAGGCCTTTGTGTCAGAAATAGTCTCAGTGAGAGTGAAACTGGCTTTGATGAGTAGGGGCCTTGTTGGAGCTGTTGTTTCCCAATCTGCTTCCTGATTGGATTATTGTTGTTGCCTTAAAGCTATGTATGCTGTCATTGGAATTTAGTTTGGCCATTAAGACTTGATTTCTGTACAGCACTTCTTCTATGCACTAAACAATGAAATCTAGCTTTTGATGATCTCCACTACAGAAGATTAAGCACTGTTTTGCAATTTGTTAATCCCTGGCTTGTTATAAGTGAATTATGTGATTTTTTGTAAGTAAATACTATGCTTCTTTATATTAGTCTGCCTTGTTAAATGTAGCTAACATGCCTCTGTGTCAGAAATAGAGAAATAGTTTCAGTGAGAGTGAAACTTGCCTTGATGAGTAGGGGCCTTTTTTTTTTTTTTTGCTGATCTACTTCCTGATTGGATTATTGTTGCTGCCTGTCCCCGGATTTTTTTTTTTATGGCCATTAAAGCTTGATTGGTGTGGAGCATTTCTGCTAAACAGTAAACCACAAACATCTAAATTCTGATTATCTCCACAACAGAAGATTAAGAACTGTTTTGCAGGTGTTTAAACTGTGTCTCATGCTTCCACACCTTATGGTAATCTAGTTTTCGAAAGTCTTTCCCTTTCTTTCACCGCTATTGTTTGTTGTGTAAGGTATTTATATACTTTTCCCACCCACCAGTCTAGGAAACCCATGTTGAATGCCAGTTCTTATGCCATAATAACCCACCCTAATGCAGGACTGGACAACATGGATATTGCAATTTCTAAATGTCTCTGTAGCTAGCTTGGTATAGATACATGAGAAAATGTAGCAACTGTCTCATGTTCTCAAACAACTAGTTAACTCTTAAGGAAACTAACACAGTATGCGAGAGATGTAAACACACAACTTCCTGATCCCGGGAACTATCGACCTATTAGCCTAATGAGCCTGGTCTGCAAGGCCATGGAACGTATCATCATGGAACTCATAAACAAAGACATTGGTAACCTCCAAACTCTGGATCCCACCCAGTTCGGGTTTGTGAAAGGCAGATCATGCCTCCTGAACCTGATCGACTTCTTTGAGGCAGTCACCAAAGCCGTGGATGAGGGTAAGGTGGTTCACACAGTCTATCTTGACCTCGCTAAGGCTTTCAACACCATCCCCCATTCTGGAATTAAAGCTAAACTCACTAAACTAGGTATAAATCCCTACGTCACAACTGGCTCACTGACAGAACCCACATTGTAAAAGTTGCAGACTCCAAATCTGACCTCAAAGCAGTGACAAGTGGAGTAGCACAGGGCTCCGTCCTGGGACCTCTCCTGTTTGGTATCTACTTCTCTAAAGTACAGGCTAACACAGAAGGCCTCTGACTAACAAAGTTTGCAGATGACTGCAAACTAGGAGCCATAGTCAAGTCCCCAAATGATGTGGACATCCTACAGAAGGTCCTAACTGAGACAGATGCCTGGTGTCAGAGCCATGGCTTCAAGCTCAATGCCAAAAAGTGCAGTGTCATCCCCCTTGCTAAAAACTCTGTACCCATGAACTACCACATAGCCATCAATCTACTTAACACTGAATGCGTGATAAGAGACCTTGGGACCCAGGTGGACAGTAGTCTCTCCTTTGATAGTCACATCGCCACAGTAGTCAGGAAGTCCTTCTATGTGTCACACCACATCATAAAAGGGTTCTCATCCAGGAAAAAAAAGGTCATTGTTCCCCTCTACTCGCCCCTCATTAGACCCATTATAGAGTACAATGCCCCTTTTGGAATGTACCTCACAAGACATCTGCAGCAGCTGGAAAAGCCACAGAAGTACCTCACAAAGAGGATTACTGGCCTCAAACAAATGCCCTACACTGACCGCCTCAAAAATCTCCAGCTTTACTCCATAGCATATCGCCTACTCCAAGGTGATCTCTGACTAACATATAAAGCTATGTCAAACCCAGAGCTGTTGGACATGCTACACCTAAAGAAATCCCAATCCCTCCGAGCTACACACTCTAGGGACCTAAACCTTGTCACCACAATAAACAGGACATGCTGAAGGGATAGATTCCTGTCCCAGAGACTTCCTATACTCTGGAACAAGCTACCCATCTATGTTAAGTAAAGTTCTTCATTAGCACTCTTCAAGAAAAATCTTGATGGAGTGGATGGTAAATAGGAAATTCACACCGGGGATCACTTCTGTGTCTCTGCTGGACAGCGGCACAGGAAAATAACTTTCTTGGGTGGTGTAAGCTATGGAACCTTGGTGGCTAGGATTATGTAGGCGCTTGGGCCAATAGACTAGTACCTACCTATAACCTATGAACCTTAAATGCAAAAAACTTGCTTACAAATGAGGTTTTGAAGACCACACACAATATATCCCTCACACATATCACTCATCAGACACATAGATCTTCTTATGCTGAGGCTCTTAAAAGAAACCTTTCAAACCTCAAATACTTCCTAGGCCATCTGTGATGCCCCTGCACTGGCCCAGTAATCAGACACCCTCAATCTTCACCACTGGGAACAACTAGGGGAGGTACACACTGGGAGAATGACAAGTGCACATACAGTAAAGTACAATTTCCCTTAAGGCCACACAGAGATCACAGTCAGTCTGGGGCTGGTTTCTCCTTCTTTCTCCAGATCCACAATAAGACTTCCTACTGGCATAGCTATAGGGCTAAGATCTCAGATGAGTAGCCAAGCTAAGACCTCCAGCACCCTCTCTGTCCAACCAGTGCTTCGTGTCCCTGCCTATGTAACTGACACCCACACTCTTGACATTTGATTGATGTACAACACACACACACGCACACACGCGCGCACACACACACACACACACACACACACACACACACACACACACACACACACACACACACACACACACACACACACCCTTGGGAAAGGCTGGCACAGGTTTACTAGCTATTCCCCCCTTTTGCCCAGGCTATAAGATAGTTCCAACTGCCACCAGCCACACTTATCAGCTGCTATAAGGCCCTTACAAAGAGTATCCAATCCTACTGTGTAATGTTACTATTAATCCAAATGGTAGTCTGACCAAGCAAGGCTATTGGAGTGGCCTGTACAGTATCATCAAATAGATATACAAGTACTCTGAGAGCTTAAATATGTCTCACAAATATCAGTCACAAAGATAGGTTTAAATATATTTAATAATAAATAATAAAAGAACAAGACAATACTCACTAATTCAACACAGTAATTTCAGAGTTCATAAATCACAGGAAGTATTTAAAACAACACTGCAGCACAGTCTCACAATCTAAGCCCACAAACTAATTACTAAACCTAATGAATGCCCAGCCCTCAACACAATCCTACAAACTTACACCCTACAAGAACTCTAAGATCCTCCTATAAACTCTTGTTTATGGTAACAAAACCCAACAAAAGAGCTGGGCAATGTCTTTTCTCCCACACTATTGCCAAACTATAGACTAACCTACTATCTGAAATAACCCTTATTGACCACCCAAAAACCTTTAAAATGGCTCTAAAAACACATTAGCTAAACAATCAATCCTGCACCTGCCACAGAAGCAAACCTCCTTAAAAAAAGCACATCCCACAAAATAAGAAAGTACTGCTTCAAAACCCATGCTTTTCTACTGTAGAATAATGTCAATTCCTGCAAATTGCATTTTGAAATATGTGTTCTTGCATCTTGTATAGAATAATGTAAATTCTGTAAATTGCATATTTACGTACACTTACTTCTGTAGCTTTAAGATGTAATACATTTTAATCTTTATCACTAAAATGCTTTGTGGAGCTTTTCTCCCTGGGCCTCCACTGAAAATGGGTCTTGCATCCAGTGTACTTTCCCAGTCAACAAATGTTAATAAATAAATAAAATAAATAAAATACAGAAAACATCTAAACTAATCTTTACTATATTCCTATCTATATCTAAAAGAAATTACTGTACTCTAGTAACTTACTATTAGCAAGGCAAGTGCAGATGTTGATGATGAGTGGATGTACTTGCTAGGTCCAAGACAAAATGCAAAATGCACAGTCCCCCTCTGAGAGAGTTCTTAAATCAGTATCACATTTTACTGCTGGGTTAGCCTGGATGACATCACTTTTTGTCACCTGACTTCAGTTCCCAGGCGAAATCAGAAACTAATAGGATTCTCTGTGTTAAAACTACATATCTTTCGGATGTTTGCCAGATCTTGGAAGTTGTAAAACAATAAAAGACTTTACATTTTAAACCTAGTAATTACTTTTCTTTCAAGACAATAGAAACACTTCAAGCTCTAGACATTGTGTCTGCTTCTGCATTGAAACTGATAGATCATATCACTTGTTTATGACCCAGCTATAAAGTAACTTAACCTCAACTATTCTTAAGTTTTGCAAGTTAATCTTGCATGTTCCAGCAGGGTATGCTGTGGTTACATTCTTGAAGTTCAGTACATAACATACAGTTCTGTTTTATCATAACAATAGTCACAAATGACAAAGAATTATTTACAAAATCCCAGATAGCTGGGCTGGCAGCATGATATTTCTCCCTCCCCCCTGAAAACTCAAGCTAGTTTTTCAAGTGACCCTTGATAAACATTACTTCAGAGAGTTGAGCCTATCTGGGGATACCTTATCTCATTCTCTGTCTTGATAACCCATCTGCATTGGCATTGGTAACCCCACTGTGGTACTGCACTGTCCTATTATATACTTGCAACCCTAGGTTCCACCTTAGTAACTTGATATTTTGCTGGCTGGCTCGATGTAGCCATGTTAAGGGAGCGTGGTCTGTAACTACAGTGAATTTCCTTCCATATAGATAAGGCTGAAGTTTCTGCAGTGTCCACAATATGGCTAGGCATTCCTTTTCTACAGCTGCATAGTATTCCTCCCTGGGTTGGAGCATATGACTGAGATATACCACTGGGTGCTCTTCTCCTTCTGAGGAAACCTGGCTAAGTACAGACCCCACTCCATGGTTTGAAGCATCCACCTGCTCAACAAATATTTGGCTGTAATCTGGACTGGCTAACACAGGGGGTCCTCCCAAAGCTCCTTTAAGCTTCTGGAATGCCTGTTCACATGCCAGGGTCCACACTACCTTATATGGCTTGTTTTTCCTTGTCAGGTCTGTGAGGGGAGCAGCTATGGTACTATCATTGGGGACAAACTTTCTGTAGTACCCTGCTCTCCCTAAGAATGCCCTCACATGCATTTTGGTAACCTGGCAAGCCATGTCTGAATGGCTTCCACTTTGGCAGTTCTGGCCTGATCTTACCGCTCCCCACTCTATGTCCTAGGTAAGAGACCTCTGCCATACCCCCCTGACATTTTCTGGGCTTAATGGTCAACCCTGCCCTCTGTAGTCTGCCCAGCATCTCCCTGACATGCTGAAGATGCTCTTGCCAGGAATAGCTGTAGATGGAAATATCATCTAGGTAAGCAAGGGCAAAATCTCCTCCTCCTGCTAGGATATAATCTACCAGCCACTGGAAAGTCGCTTGGGCATTTTTCATCCCAAAAGGTATCTTCGTGAACTCATACAAGCCAAAAGTAGTAACAAAGGCTAACCTCTCTCTAGCGCTGGGAGTCGAGGGCACCTGCCAGTAAACCATGGTAAGATCAATAGTGGTAAGATACTTAGCCCTGCCCAGCTGAGCATCTGACTCTGTGTGACTTTTTCCTGTAGTCCACACAGAACCTGGTGCTGCCACCCTTGTTTGGTACCAGCACCACTGGGGTGGCCCAGGGACTGCTGGACTCCTGAATTGCCCCTAATTTCAACATTTCCTGTATCTCCACCCTCAGAGTCTGTTTGACTCTGGCGGGCACCCTATAAGGGGCATGCTTAATAGGACTTTGGGGTCCTGTATCTACATGGTACTGCACCAGGTGAGTGCACCCTGGTTACCTGAACATGTCCCCAAACTCCTGTAACACTGTTCAGATTTCTCAAACCTGGGTAGGGGACAGCTGCTGGGATATTGCTACCCCTTCCACTGAGGTGTCAGTCTGAGCCTCACCAAGGAGATCAGTCAACAGATCCCCCTCAGACTCCTCCTGCTATCCACTGCAAATACTCAGCACAAGGGCCTCCCTATCACGATAAGGTTTCATCAAGTTAAGATGGTACAATTTGGACCCCTGCCTCCTGCCTAGCAGTTCTACCATGTAGTTAACATGACTGACCTTCCTTACTACCTTGTAGGGTCTCTCCCAAGCTGCCTGCAGCTTGTTGGGTCTGACAGGAATGAGAACCATTACCTGCTGCCCTACAGTATACTCTCTAGCCCGAGAATTCCTGTCATACCAGACCTTTTTCTGCTGTTGGGCATCTGCCAGGTTCTCCTGGGGCAAGCCCATGAGTCCTCTGAGCCTTGTCTTGAGGTTTAGGACATATGCCATAACAGACTCATTGTGGGATTCACAGTCAGCCTCCTACTAATCTTGAATCAAATCTAGGGGTACCCTCACCCTATGTCCATACAGCAACTCAAAGGGTAAAAACCTGTGGATTCCTGGGACACCTCTCTGTAAGCAAACAACAGATGGGGCAAATATTTGTCCCAATCCATCTTAAACTGGTCTGCAAATGCCCATAGCATCATCTTCAGTGTAGAGTTTAACCTCTCAACAAGACCATTAGTCTGGGGATGGTAGGGGTTGGTCTTTAGGTGCTTCACCCCACAGTGCTTCCACAGACAAGCCAGCAGGTCTGACATGAAATTGGCACCTCTATCTATCAGCATTTCTTTTGGGAAACCTACCCTGCTGAAAATCTCTAACAAAACATTTGCCACTTTTCCTGCCTCAGTGGAGGACAGAGTCACTGCCTCAGGATATCTGGTAGCATAATCTACTACCACTAGGATATACTTTTTTTTTCCTGTGGAACTTGGAGAACTCAGAGGCCTCACAATATCCATATCTACCATCTGAAATGGTTCTTCAATCACAGGCTAAGGCATCAAAGGAGTTTTCACCTTGTTTCCTGCCTTGCCTACATTTTGGCACTGCTTGCAGGTCCTGCAGTACCCTGTTACATCTTTAGAAATCTCAGGCCAATAGAAGTTCTGCATAATACGTCTCTTTGTATGTTTTATGCCCATATGACCTGCAAAGGGAATATCATGGGCTATGGCTACAAGTGCCAGATGGTATGCTCTGGGCACTACCAACTGCTGTATTCTCTCACCTTCTAGCCCTCCCTCAAGGGTCCACTCTCTAGACAGTAACCCTTTGTCCCAGTATACAGATTCTCCTTCCCTTGAGAATTAGGTGCCTCACTAGCTACCTCCCTCAGGCCTTGTAATGTAGGGTCTGAGAGCTGAGCACGTCTCAGCTCTCTCTTTGTAACCCTTCCCAACTCCCCTTCCACAGGAAGTCTAGTATTCTCTGACAGCAGTGCCTCACTGTCAGCCTGGGTACTATTACTACTCACATTTGCCCTTACAGTCACTTTGTCCAAGGGAACATCAGTACCCACAAGCAGCTGTGGCTCACCTTCAGTCTCACTGCTACAGGGTAGCTCCCTTCCTGAAGTAACCACCTCACCAGACCTGGCTGCAAGTGTGTTGTCTGTCTGGGTCTCCCCCAGGCTATCAGACCCTCATGCTTGTCTCAAAGCCTGACGGTGTGTAACTGCATGCACACATGGTACTGCATTATCAAAATCATTCCCTATCAGGACATCTGCAGGGATATCCTCAAATACACCTACTTGCTGGCTTCCTTTTCCACCCTCCCAGTCAAGGTGAACCCTAAAAAAAAGTATTTGGAATGGGGCCCCTCCTAAAGCTTTGACTGGCGTAGACTGCCCAAGTAAGTAGTCCTCTGTAACCATTGCAACTTCACAATGGTTAGGTCAGAGGCTATGTCTCTCTTAGCAGTGGCCTGTTTCCCTTCCACTAAGATAGGATATAAACTCTTGTGGTAGTTTGGTACCATTATTGTCTCAAGACAACTTACTACTGGCATTTTGTCATTCCCACTTACTGGTTGTCCCACCTTTTGTTCCCCACCTTGCCTCCATAGACGTTTATATGCTACACGGACACACTGGTTGCATTTAAAACATTTAACCCTTGGTCCTGGATGTGTACCTGGACTAGTGGCTTCCCCTGCTACTGGCAGACTCTGTTGGGGCAGTCTGGGCTGCCCACCTTGGGTTTCCTTAGACCCATGAGCAGCACTGGGTGTCCCTTTCCTGTGTAGTGATGCCCTGCTTGCTAGGTATAGGTCTCCCTTCTTCCCCAACTCATCTGCAGTATTGGACTAGCAGTTAAACAGATTCTCATGTCCTCAGGCAAAGTACTAAGGGCTTGTTCCCTCACCAAAAGGTCTTCCAGCCCTTCAAAAGCGGTGACCTGACATCTGCTCATTCACCCATGAAAATAAGTGCTTAGTTCAGAAACATATTCACGCACACTTTCATCTGCCTTGTGTCTATGCTCACAAAACTTTTTCTATAAGCTTCAGGTGTTAACTTAAAGCATTCTAATAAACATATTTTGACTGCATTATAATTTAAGCAATCAGTATCAGCTAATTTAGAAATAGCAGTTACAGCTTTACCATGGAGTAAATGGGACAGGAACCATATCCAGAGCCCTTGGTCAACATTATACTGTTTACATACCCTCTCAAACATATGAATGAAACTATCAAAATTATCTCCCTCTGTAAATTGTGGAAGAAATTTACTGACCTTTGTTGCTTCTGGGGGTCAGTTACTCCCTTCCCCATTACCTCCATGATTATGGTGAAGAGTCAGGATCTCATTTTCATGTTGACTCCGCCTCTCATTCTCCTCAGCTTCCAGGCATTGCAGTTTCTCATTTTCTTCAGCCTTCAGACATTGAAGTTTCTCATTTTCCTCAGCCTCTAGATTTTTCAGTCTCTCTGCTGCTTCTATTTCCAAACGCTTGGCCTTCAGCTCAAGTTTCTTGAACTCCAGATAGATTTTTAAGTCCTCTGTGGAAAGGTTGAACTGTCCGTTTTCTGAGAGTTGTAAATCTCCAAGGCCAGCATCATTGTCCTCCTGATTGCTGGGGTGTGATGCAGCTTGGCCCAAGGCTGCAATCATTTCTGCCATAGTCAGGTTGGCACGCACCAGTCCTTTAGCCTGGAACATCTCAGCCGACTGGCTCTTTGTCAGCTTGCCATTCTCCTCTGCTGACATACTTGCCTGCTCTTCCTGACTAACTAAGCTAACAAAAAAAAAACACTTGTGATGTGAAACTGAATGTTCACTGCATGGCTGATTGAGAGTACAAACACCTTCAGTGGCCACTGTACACAGGCTACAGGAATTCAGTATCCACACCACTACAAGCCAATTAATATGTGATGTGGCTATCTCACCACTGCCAACTGATTAATATGTGAGGCCCCTGCACTGGCCCAGTAATCAAGGAGCCTCAATCCTCACAACTGGCAACAGCAAGAGGATGTACACATTGAGAGGATGACAAGTACACACACAGTAAAGTACAATTTCCCTTAAGAGCACACACAGATCACAGTCAGTCTGGGGCTGGTTTCTCCCTCTTTATCCAGATCCACAATAAGACTCCCCACTGGCACAGCTATAGGGTTACAATCTCAGCTGAGTGGCCAAGCTAAGAACTCCAGCACCCACTCTGTCCAACCAGTGCTTTGTGTCCCTTCCCAGGTAGCTGACACACACACACACACACACACACACACACACACACACACACACACACACACACACACACACACACACACACAAAACACACACACACTGAGATTTGATTGATATACAAACACACACACACACACACACCTGGGAAAGGCTAGCACAGGCTTACTAGCTATGCCCCCTTTTTCCCAGACTATAAGGTAGTTCCAGCTGCCACCAGACACCCTTATCAGCTACTATAAGGCCCTTACAAAGGGTGTCCAATCCTACTGTGTAATGTTACTATTAATCCAAATGGTAGTCTGACCAAGCAAGGCTATTTTTTTATTTTTTATTTTTTTTATTTATCATTTGTTAATTGGGAAAGTCCAACCTGAAACGAAGCCAATTTTCAGCGGAGGCTTGGAGAGAAATGCTCCAGATGCATGTCTTTGTAATGTGGGTGGAAACCGGAGCACCCGGAGGAAACCCACATGAATGCAGAGAGGACATACAGACTCCACACAGAAGGCACCCCAGCCGAGAATTGAACCAGAGAACCTCTTGCTGTGAGGCGACAATGCCAGTGCTGCACCACTGCGCCGTCCATAATTGGTGTGGCCTGTACAGTTTCACCAAATAGATATGCAAGTACACTAAGAGCTTAAATATGTCTCACAAATATCAGCCACAAAAATAGGTTTAAAAATATTTAATAATAAATAATAAAAGAACAAGACAATACTCAGTAACTCAACACAGTAACTTCAGAATTCAAAATTACCGGAAGTATTCAAAACAACATTGCAAGACAGTCTCAAATAAATACAGAAAACATCTAAACCAATCTTTACTATAGTCCTATCTATATCTAAAAGAAATTACTGTACCCTAGTAACTTACTATTAGCAAGGCAAGTGCAGATGTTGATGATGATTGGATGTTCTTGCTAGGTCCAATACAAAATACAAAATGCACTCTCTGAGAGAGTTCTTAAATCAATATCATATTTTACTGCTGGGTTAGCCTGGATGACATCACTTTTTGTCACCTGACTTCAGTTCTCAGGCTAAACCAGAAACTAATATCATTTAACATCTCTGTGTTAAAAATACATATCTCTCAGATGTTTGCTAGATCTTGGAAGTCATAAAATAATAAAACACTTTAAATTTTAAACTTAGTAATTACATTTCTTTCAAGACAATAGAAAAACTTCTAGCTCTAGTTATTGTGCCTGTTTCTGCATTAAAACTGAGATAACACCTGCTGTTTATGGCCCAGCTATAAAGTAACTTAACCTCAACTATTCTTAAGTTTTGCAAGTTAATCTTCCATGTTCCAGCAGGGTTACATTCTTGAAGCTCAGTACATAACATACAGTTCTGTATAAATCATATCAATGTTCTCAAATGACATAGAATTATTTACAAAATTCCAAATAGCTGTGCTGGCAGTGTGACACCATCTAATATCAACACTTCCTTAGCAATCATTAAAACACACACCAAAAGCAACACCAAACACCACACATAATCCTACACCTAAGAGTCCCCAAAGAATGAAGCCAATAAGGCAAGCAAGCACTTTACCTAATATTCTTGTCATTGTGATTTCATTGTATAACATACAGGTGCCCCACTCACCATGTTAAGCAAGGAGAAGAGTTGCCTATCTGGAGCCAGGAGCCACAATATCCCACATAAATGCAAATCAGTGCTTCCAATGTATCATTATGATTCTGTCCTAGTCTGTGTGGGCATAAATGATCTGAAATGTACCTCACTGGACTGATTGGTCCATATGAAATATATTTATAGAAAAGAGACATTATGGCTATCTCTGAATATGTGTCAAAGACTGGTATGACCTAGCACTGAGCAGCATTCTATCTTCCAAGGATGATGCCACAGTATGTGCACAACATTATTGATTTTAATAATTTAATTAGCTTCTGGTGTCAAAACCAAAAAGTAAAAAGGTCACACAAACATACCAGTTAATAAAAGCTGCAAGAAAAATCTAGCCAAGCTAGAGGTTTTGCTGTGATACCTTAAATCTTCTGTGATAAAGGCCCTTAGGATATATGCAAATTACCCCTTAAGGACATCAAGTCTTTCAGCTATGTGGCTTCTGAATGTCCATGACATTTTACTTTTTCTTTTTAAGTCTTTGTGGATAAATTCAGGCCAATAAAGCCAGATTCAATTAAGTGTGGACATGCATGTTTTGGCCTTCTTAGGAATTTTTCAGCACAGCATAAGTGGACTGTTTCTCTATACTTTAGAAACATAGGGTATTTACACCCAGCTGATGTCCATAACCATTAAGGTGTCTGTAAAATATCACAACTATCAGTATCATGAGTACAAAACTGGACACGACCACCACGAAATAATAAAAAGCCAGTCTTTATTAAAAATGATAAGTGCTTTCTCGTGCAAACCCAGCACGCTTCATCAGATCTTACTACAGCTACCAAAACCACACATCTAAATACAAATACATTTAATTGAATAATTGCAACAATTAATCAGCAAGTAAAACCTTAAAATAACAAGCTCATATAGTGCAGAAATAAAATAAACCAAAACCAAAACTCATGAATTAGATATGTAAACTTTCAGGTTTATATAATAGAATGAAATGAAATGACTTCATATAAATGTATTTAAAACATCAACAATGATAAATATGTAGCATTCCATAAATCGTAATAAATAAATATATATTAAAAATAACTATTAAAATACATTAACTACCAACGCTGGGATTCAGTGTCTAATATTTACGAGCCTCCAATACCGGCTTAATATTAATATGTATGTTCAGTCCTGGTTCAACATGAGCCCTTAGTTTAAAAATCCAGGAGAGTTCAACATATTCCAAATAATTCATGTTATTACCCACTCTAACATTTCTATTCACCAGCTGCAACACCCTGAATCTAAAACTATGGTTTGAATACTCAACCACATGTTTAACAAGTTCATTACGTAAGTCCTGTTTATTTATATCATAAATGTGGTTATAGATTCTATCCTTCAATTTCCTAGATGTAATCCCCACATAAAATGCAGTACAATGTGTGCAAGTTGCTAAATATATCAGATTCTCACTGCTGCAACTGGCATAAAACCTGGGTGTAAAAACATATTCAGTAGTTGGATGTTTAAAATTCTGTTCCTTCACTATAAACTTGCACATCTTACAATTGTTGCAACTATATGTACCTAACTTATTTGTCCGGGAGATGTCCCGTCGTGTATATGGGTATTCTTTACATAGAATCCTATCAGTATAACTATCAGTACTACTTATATTGCCTCAAACTCGCAGACACAGCACTTCCTGGAGTTTATTAACATAAAACCCCAGGACAAGGTGTGTTCCAACCAAACGATCAGATATACTGGATCTGGTACTCAGCAATATGGGAGAGCATTGCACCTCCCTCCCCATGTCATGTCCTCACCAATGAGGTCAGATCACAAAGCTCTCTCCTTTGAAATAAAAATCAACTCAGAAAATCCAAGTAAACCTGTAACAGTTAGGAAGTATTCTAAGGAAAACTACCTCCTATTAAGGGACAGTTTGTCAAAATTCATAGCTCCCTGTAACACAGACCATAGCTACTTTTACAAAATTATCCAGAGACACCCTGTACAAACATGTACATGGCTTCATAGAGGGTGCCAAAGCTACCAGAAATAAGCCCAAAACAAATACCAAAAACAAACCCCATTGGTGGAATCCTTAACTCAACAGGATATATAACAAAAGAAAAAAGTCATGGTCAAAATCAGAAAGGCCAACTTCCATAAAGAAAAGAACTCTCTGATTCAACTAAACAAGAAACTTAATAGGACTAATTAAGTCTAACAAGGCCAACTACAAGGCCAGGATAGCCTCTCAGGCTAAGGACAATCAAGTTTTCTTCAGCTACGTCTAGAACCTTAAAGGTAACACACAGCAGCGAGCTAAACTATTGGTTAACAGCACCACCTTCACAGGGACATAGCTGGATTTATCATCCAGTAGATTCACTAAGACTTTATCCTCCAATCCCCTGGATATGCCCTATGAAATCCCTACTGGCACATTCCAGCTAACCATTAACAGGAATCAGTTTCTGACAGCACATTGTAAGGCCAAAACCACTGCCTCAGTGGGTCCTGACAATATTCCTGGTTGCCTCCTGAATAGTCTAAAACATGACCTTTTGGGACCACTTGAGTTACTCTTCAACTACAGCTCAAAACAACTTATGTACCAAGTAAATGCAAGACCACAACAGTCATCCCTCTTTATAAGGGTGAACCATCAACCGACCGTGGGAACTACAGATGCATCAGTTTGACAAGTCTAATATGCAAAGCCATGTAACAAATTATCATGTAAATGACCAAGGACACTGGCAACCTACAGACACTGGACTCATCCCAGTTTGGCTTTGTTAAGGGAAGGTTGTGCCTATTATTTATTTGAGAATATCCCCAAGGCAATGGATGAGGATAAAACAGTGCAGATCTCATAGCTTGATCTGGCCAAGGCATTCCGTACAGCACCCGAACCAGGCATTGTTGACAAACTCTCTGATGTAGGCATAAATCCCTATATAACTCACTGGATTGCCAGCTGACTCACTGATAGGACCCAAGAAGTCAAGATTGTTGAGATGACCTCCACCAAGAGACCAGTCACCAGCAGAGTGCCTCAGGACTCTCTCCTAGGTCTGCTCCTGTTTGGCATCTACTTCTTGAAAATCAAGGCTGATGTCAAAGGCCTTTGATTCACCAAGATCAGAGATGACTGTAGATTGGTAGCTATCATAGATTCCCCCATGATATGAATATCTTGCAAGAGGGTCACAGGCAAGCACAGGCAAACAACTAGTGCCAAAGCCATGGTTCAAAACTTGATGCCAAGAAATGCATTAAAATTCCGTTTGGGAAATTGTTCACCCAAGTTATTACTCCATCAGCAAAACAGCTCTAAGAGTCAATCCAGTGATCTGGGGTCTAAAAACATACGTAGGCAGTAATCTGGCTTACAGCCAACATGCAGCAAACATAGTAAGAAAATCTTTCTAGATCATCCAACTTATAGGTAAATGTATAGCATCCAGGTCCAAGGAAGTTTAGGTACCACTCTACTCAGCCCTTATCAGACACTTCATTGAGTACAAAGCCTCCTTTGCCATGTACCTACACAGACTGTTGCAACAGTTGGAATACCCACTAAAGTTCCTCACCAGGAGAATCCAGGGCATGAATACCTTATCCTAAACAGACTGCCTAAACACTCTGTCTCTCTATTCAGTATCCTACAGGCTCCTGAGAGGTGATCTGTGCCTGGCTTATCAGGCATCTTCAGATCCAGCCCTGATGGAGTTTTTGCACATCTGCAAAACAAACAGCACTAGAAACATTAGGTCCAAGGATTTGAACTTTACTTGTGATATAGATAGAACATGCTGGAGGGACATATGTGACTTAAAGGACCCCCATATTATGGAATAGGCTTCCCATCCATGTGAAACAGAGTTTATCTCTGACCCTGTTCAAATGAAATCTTGCCCATCGGATGGGAAATTGCAAATTTACCCCCAGTCTGGCTGCTATGCATACCTTTCAACTGTCTAGATGTTTACAGAATATCCAGATTTTTGCCTCATATTTTGGGTCTTTTCCTCACAAAATCTGCGGTCTCCTGACAATTCATTTAGGATTAAAGACACTAAATAAAATTAACGACAGCTATTTCAGTTTCATGCTTCACATCTTTCAGAAAATACATAATAATGCAAAACTTCTTATTCTAAAAATGTTTGTTTATAGTACCAACATTTAAACTATGTCCTTTTTTTAGGCCTTTATCCCCCACTATTTTTGGCTTTTCAAGATTTCTTGCACTGAGGGGTTTAGAATTATGACTGGATGTCTCTGATGGACAGAGACAGTCATTTAGTATAATGTTCTCCAATTAATACCTCCCCACACACACAAGTCCCTTAGCTACCAACTAGTATGCATTCATCATTCATATATTTTTTTATTTTTATTTTACATTTGTTGACCGGGCTAGTCTAACTGGATATATGTCCATTTTCAGTAGAGGCCCGGGTAGATAAGCTCCAAGACATAAACAATCAAATACAAATGCAAACAACAAATAGCATAAAAAAAGCAACAACAACGTATATGCCCAATCAGTGTATGATATATGTTACTTGCTTACCCCTCTGCACTGAGAGATGTGCAATAAATTTGGGACATTACTTGTGACTGCCTTCTACAGACATGTTTTAATACAAAGCCTTCTAACTCTGCTATTGCTGCAGCTTGTGTATCAATATTTAATTTACAGTATACGTACAAGTACAGGTGAATGTCACAAGGCTTGCATGGCCACTCCTGTTAAGGTTCTAGTGTAAAACAATGCACTCCTGCAATATAAAAAATTCTAAAGCTGAACTGAACTTATGTCATCCTAAAGCCAGAAATATTTTTATGACAAAAAAGGTAGACATTTCTGTAATGATTCTTGCCTCAGACAGACTTTCTAGAATGAAGGTTCTAAAACTGTTAGAAAACACTCAATAGAAAACTGAAATTCCTTTTGCAGGCATCAAAGAAATAAGTAGTACTTTCCTAGCAACAGCAGACACTTAGGTAATTGGGTATTTTTGAGTTTCTAACCCCTAATAGATAACCTGTATTATTGTATTACATTTTATTGATAAACAAAAGAAGGCATACTATTTTGTAGTTTCTCAACTGTAAGATTTATTAAACGTGTAGACACACAGACTATATCTTACTGCAACCACCTAAACAGTTAACATAGAATACTGAAAGCAATGTAGCAATGGAAGGTCAGGTGGCACTATGCCAGGGTTATCCAATTACTAGGCTTGTAAAGGCCTCAGGGCCATTAGCCTAGTACACACCTATGAACCTATGAACATAAATGAATTGACAAAGGGAATGCAGAAGAATGACTGTTGTATGTATTGCATGATCTGTACAGCTACTGATTACTCTAACATGCAGAGCATGTACAAAGTACCTGCAGTCTAAATTCATAAGTACTCTGCTTTGCTGTTTAATACATCCTTCCCTTAATAGCTTATGCATCTAAATGAAATCATATTTATTCTCATACTCACCAATAAAATATTCAGGTTTAGCGCACACTCATCAAAAGAACACCATCATTATAAAAAATGGCTTCCTGTCAAAGGGCATACCTCCTTCTCAGATCACAACATGTTCAAACTGCTACAAAACCAAACTTTCTCTTCAGTAACTGCCAAACTTATACAAGACTTCCAACCTACAACCTTAGAAACCATGACCGTTGTGTGCCCTCATGCCAAGTTCACCTAAAAGATACATCCTCTTACCTAAAATTCCATTCTCAGCTAAAAATGTACCTCCTGAAAAATGGAAAAATACCAGTGTAATATCACAAACCACATAACCTAATCAAGCCGTAAATTCCAACATATTGACATGTCCTCTGTTGTCTCTGCTTTAACTCCTCTGTACTTAAAGCATTTGTCAAACTAATGCACTACTAAAGTACTTCTGACTCTAGGACTGCATGGTAAGCAGTCTCAGTTATCTATATAACCCTCCATGAAAAGATATATTCATTTTTGTATTATGATTGCGGTAATGCAATGCCTGTTTTAAAAACCCACTTACCTGACTCTGCAACTCTACATACATTGCATATATGTATGCTTATCTCTGTTACTGTATATCATCATCTTCTTTCGGCAGTTCCCATTAGGGGTCGCCACAGCAGATCACCTGTTTCCATTTCTTCCTGTCCTCTGCATCTTGCTGTCACACCAACCACCTGCATGTCCTCTCTCAACATATCCATAAACCTTATCTTAGGCCTTCCACTTTTCCTGTTACCTGGTAGCTTCATCCTTAGCATCATTTTCCCAATATACTCAGCATCCCTCCTCAGCACATGTCCAAACCAATGTAATCGTGCCTCTCTGGCTTTGTCTCCAAACCTTCCAACCTGGGCTGACCCTCTAATATACTTATTCCTAATCCTGTCCACCCTCGTCACACCCAGTGCAAATCTTAACATCTTTAATTCTGCCACATCTAGCTCAAACTCCTGCCTTTTTGTCAATTCCACTGTCTCCAACCCATATAACACAGCTGGTCTCACTACCCTCTTGTAGACCTTCCCTTTCACTCTTACAGGTACTCGTCTGTCACAAATCACTGCTGACACTCTTCTCCACCCACTCAATCCTGACTGTACTCTCTTCTTCACCTCTCTTTCACACTCACCGTTACTCTGAACTATTGACCCCAAGTATTTAAATTCATCCACATTCACCACCTCTACTCCTTGCATCCTCACCATTCCTCTATCCTCTCTCTCATTCACACACATATATTATGTCTTAGTCCTGCTGACCTTCATTCCTCTTCTCTCTAGAGCATATCTCCATCTCTCCAGGGTCTCCTCCACCTGTTCCCTACTCTTATTACAGATCATAATGTCATCTGCAAACATCATAGTCTACAGGGACTCCTGTCTGATCTCGTCTGTCAACCTGTCCATCACCATTGCAAATAAGAAAGGGCTCAGAGCTGATCCTTGATTTAACCCCACCTCCACCTTAAACGCATCCGTCACTCCCACCGCAGACCTCACCGCTGTCACACTACTCTCGTACATATCCTGTACCACTCTTACATACTTTTCTGACACTCCTGACTTCCTCATACAATACCACAACTCCTCTCTCGGCACCCTCTCATATGCTTTCTCTAAGTCTACAAAAACACAATACAACTCCTTCCGACATTCTCTGTACTTCTCCATCAACACTCTCAGAGCAAAGGTCGCATCTGTAGTGCTCTTTCCTGGCATGAAACCATACTGCTGATCACTAATCATCATGTCCCTTCTTAACCTTGCTTCTACTACTCTTTCCCATAACTTCATGCTGTGACTGATCAATTTAATCCCTCTGTAGTTACTACAGCTCTGCACATCACCCTTATTCTTAAAAATCGGTACCAAAACACTTTTTCTTCATTCCTCAGGCATCCTGTCACTTTCCAAGATTTCATTAAACAATCTGGTTAAAAACTCCACTGCCATTTCACCTAAACACCTCTATGCTTCCACAGGTATGTCATCTGGGCCAACAGCCTTTCCATTCTTCATTCTCTTCATAGCTATCCTTACTTCCTCCTTGTTAATCCATTGTACTTCATGATTCACTATCCCTACATCATCCAACCTTCTCTCCCTCTCATTCTCTTCATTCATCAACCCCTCAAAGTACTCTTTCCATCTCCTCAACACACTCTCCTCACTTGTATGTTTCCCTCATTATCCTTTATCACCTTTACCTGCTGCACATCTTTCCTAGCTCGGTCCCTCTGTCTAGCCAATCGGTACAGGTCCTTTTCTCCCTCCTTAGTGTCCAGCCTTTCATACAACTCTTCATATGCCTTATCCTTAGCCTTCGCCACCTCTCTCTTTGCCATGCACCTCATCTCCTTATACTCCTGTCTACTTTCTTCATCTCTCTGACAATCCCACTTCTTCTTTGCCAGCCTCTTTCTCTGTATACTCTCCTGTACTTCCTCATTCCACCACCATGTCTCCTTGTCGTCCTTCCTCTGTCCAGATGTGATACCAAGCACCTTTCTAGCTGTCTCCCTTACTAGCTCTGCTGTAGTTACCCAGCTGTTTGGTAAATCTTCACTGCCACCCAGTGCCTGCCTTAACTCATCCCTGAACCCCACCTCACAATTACCCTTTTTCAATTTCCACCACTTGATCCTTGGTGCTGCCCTCACACTCCTCCTTCTCTTCTTGATAACCAACGTCATCCTACAAATCACTATCCTATGCTGCCTAACTACACTTTCTCTGGTCACCACTTTACAGTCTCCAATCTCCTTCAAACTGGCCCTCCTACATAAGATATAATCCACCTTTGTGCATCTTCCTCCACACTTGTATGTCACCCTATGCTCCCCCCTATTGTTAAAATATGTATTCACCACAGCCATGTCCATCCTTTTCACAAAATCCACTACCATCTGACCTTTTGTATTCCTTTGTTTAACACCATACCTACCCATCACTTCCTCATCCCCTCTGTTCCCTTCACCAACATGTCCATTGAAATCTGCTCCAATCACCACTCTCTCACCCTTGGGTACAGTCATCACCACTTCATCCAATTCACTCCAAAAATTTTCTTTCTCATCCATTGCGCACCCTACTTGTGGAGCATACGCACTAACAACATTCATCATTACACCATCATTTTCCAGCTTCATAAACATCACTCTATCCGACACTCTTTTCACCTCCAAAACACTCTCAGCATACTGTTCCTTCAGAATAACTCCTACGCCATTTCTCCTCCCATCCACACCATGATAAAACAATTTGAACCCACCTCTGATACACCTAGCCTTACTCTCCTTCCATCTGGTCTCTTGCACACACAATATACCGACCTTCCTTCTGTCCATCATATCAGCTAGCTCTCTCCCTATACCAGTCATACTGCTAACATTCAAAGTTCCGGCCCTCACTACCACAGTCCTAGCCTTTCTCCTCACTTCCTGCCTTTGGCCATGTCTTCCGCCTCTTCTCCTTCTTCGGCCAACAGTAGCCTAATTTCCGCCAGCACCCTGTAGGCTAACAGTACTGGTGGCGGTCGTTGTTAACCCGGGCCTTGACCGATCCAGTATAAACATTTTTCTTGGTGACTGCATGAAATGTTTTGGCGAAGTTTTACGCCGGATGCCCTTCCTGATGCAACCCTCCCCATTTATCCGGGCTTAGGACCGGCACAAAGAAATGCACTAGCTTGTGCATCCCCAGTGGCTGGGTTATCTCTGTTACTGTATATAATTACTGTATATTCTCAACAATTGCATACTTTTATATATATATATATATATATATATATATATATATATATATATATATATATCCTTTATTTCTTGCAACATATCTCTAATTCATAAGCTAAAAAAGCAACAAAACCACAAACTGAAGTAAAAGTAACAAAAGCTGGTCTGTTCAGAACAGCAAGATGCAAATCTCCAAAAATGCTGTATAATAGATAGGACCATTAAAAATCTCTTTAATAAAAATTGTTTAAAATAATATAAGCGCATTCATTTTGTTTCACCACAGAATTTCATGAAATAAATCCAAAGTAGTAGGGCCAAAAATTTATGTAAGACATCACTTCTCAGCGGCCAATCAAAGTGTTAAAATTGAGCCAGTGTCCCCATAAAGGCAGACTTGCATTATCTTCTTAAAGCCCTTAATTTTAACAGGCTGGAAATGGAAATACAATCATTAATGCCTGGCCAAACACCAGCTGCCAAAATACTAGTCTTCTTTCTAGAAGTAAGTGCCACGGGCCTCCTCTAGCCCCTTGGAGGATCTGCTTGACAACCACAAAATAAAAATAATGGTCATGGAATTCTGTTACATATTTAGCCAAGGAGTTCATGATTTTACCTTTTCATATATCATAAAGATGTTCATACATCCTTTCTTTTAAGACACGTTCAGTCTTTCCAATATAAAATGATGAACATACCTAACAAAGAGCAGAGTAAAAACAAACAATGCAAGCAGAAAACTCAATGTATATAGACCCCAATTTTATTATAAGTGCTTTCAAGTAAACATTTTCAAACTTCAGATCTAACTCAAAACTACATGCATCAACTTTTAAAACTTTTCCTGATTACATGACCCACTAGTCCCCACTGGAGTCACTAGATCTTAAAGATACCATGAGCAAATATTCCATTAAAAACAGTCATCATCATCTCCTTTCAGCTTAGAGGACACCACAGCAGAACAACGGTCTGCAGAATGATTGGCAGTGGAGTTTTACAGTGCCGAGTTGCCAGCCCAGCACCCAACCTTCCCAAGAAGGCACTTACACACTCACACCTAGGGCCAATTGAGAGTGTCCAATCCACCTACAACATGTCTTTGGGATGTGGGAGGAAACCAGAGCACCCAGAGAAAACCCACACAACCACAGGGAGGACATGCAGACTCCACACAGAAGGCACTCCAGCTGAGAATCGAACCCGAAAACTTCTTGCTGTGAGGCAGCAATGCTAACACCTGCACCACAGCAGCCACCCATTCCATTAAAAACAGTAAACTACCTTAAAGTTGCTTTTTAAATAGCAGAAGACATTGCAAATGTAGTACAACAAAAGAAGGTGCCTGACATTCATTTAATACATGTCATGTTATGATCATTTCCAGCAGTTAAATTATTACTTTATTATAAAAGCTTAAGAACCATTGTGGCTATTGTTGTTATACCACTTCATTATAAAATTACTATAAAAATGCTATAAAAACTGCCACTTTTAATAATTTATATGAATAAACGTATAACCCAGTGTATAGATAGACATATCAAAGCCGTATGAAAAAAAAAAACGTAAAAAATATTAAAATTATATTAAAAAATGTACAAAAAAAGGACAAAAAAGCATTCCTGAGATCTTGTTGGATTTAAAATGCTTTGTTCATAAACTAAACTTTAACCTGTTATTTAAAGAAGCTGCACAACCCACCTAATTTCTTCGAGTTTCAAGTACTTTTAATCCTACATTGAACCCACTTGTGCATGTGTTCCAAAAAAATCTGTGAACTGGATATAAGATGTATGGGACACAGAAAGTGTCAGATTACACCTAATCTGTTTAGAGAAAGGAAAAAGCCTTACATAATATCAGAATGATGGGCCTAAGATTCATGGAGCCTGATAAAGGCGGACGCCCTGTCAACAAGGAACAGAAAGAATATTCCAGGAGAATTAAGGAAATGTTAAACAGTGTTTACAATGAATATTCAGAAATGAATTAAATCAAGCATACAGTAGGATCACTTCCCTTTTAAATATGTTTATAAAAGGAAAAATTAACATTAAAGAATTTTGCTACCTTAATAATATCGCTCCTGTGATGCCTACAATGTTTGGGATTCCAAAATTCACAAGGACCTTAATATCCTTCCTATGCATGCTTTTGTAGACAGTCATGGATCTATCACTCAAGCATGCGGTAAGTTTGTGGATTATAAATTAAAAGACATACTCAAAACTGAACCAGAAGTCTGCAAAGTCTCCTGGAAATTCTTAAAAAACATCAATAACATTACCTATGTGGAGACTGGCCTACTGATCACTATTGAGTTGGTTGATTTATACAAGGACATATCACATGAGGTGGGATTGAACTGGTTCCATGAGTTTCTTGAAAAGAAAGGCTTGAATAATGATCAAGCTAGTCTCCTGGAAGATTTGTCATAACCTGTCCTTACCAACAATTATACTTTTTATGAGGGACAATTGTAACATCAAAACCAAGGTGTGGCCATGGGAGCAAATTGTGGCTCCATTTATGCCAATATTGTAATAGCTAAATGGGAAGAAACCTTTGTGTTTAATAGCCCATTTCATAAGTCTGTGAGATTTTACACTGGATACCTGGATGATTTGTTTATCATCTGGTGGTATACTGAGGATAAGTTGATGGAATTTATGAACTGCATCAACTCAAGCATGAAGTTTTTGAAACTGATAATAAATAAGGATAAGATCAATATTCCTTATCTGGATTTTTTTGTCCAAGGACTTGAATAATGGTCATTATATTTTGAGGATTTATTGAAAGCCAACTTACTCGATCTCCTTCCTCCATTTTTTGAGTGTCCATCTCCTTGCTCAAAAGAAATCAGTAGTAAAGGGACAATTTGTGAGGACTGCAAGAATGGTTACCCTGGAGCAAATCTACTGGGAAGAGTTTGCTACTTTGGAAAATATGTTTTTAGCAAGGGGTTACCCAAAAAGAGTTTTTAATGGACATTAAGGAGGAAAGGGTGACAAAAAGGAAAAGGAATTACTACATCTGGATACTTGATAACAATGGGGCTGTTATCACTGAAATTGGTGAAGAAAACAACAATGTAACTGGTGATCTGGAGAGTGCCTTTATTATCAACTTTAACCAAGACCACCAGACTATACAATGGATACTTAAGAAGAATTGGTATCTATTTAAAGAAAACAGGGAACTTCTACAACTACTTCCAGAATGCCCTTTGGTGGTTTTCAGAAGAAGGAATAACTTAAAGAAGATGTTGGAAGGTACAATACTTAATTACAATGTAACTGGTAAAGTCTGTAGAATGTCAAAATGTGAGCAATGTTCTTTCTGTAAGTGGATCCAAGTGGGTGACTCTTTTTGGATAAAAAAACAACATGTTTGGGTTAGAGGAAAAATATGATTGTAACAGCAAAGGTGTGATTTACACTGCTCTTTGACAGGTATGTCCATCATTTTATATTGGGAAGACTGAATGTGTCTTAAAAGAAAGGATGTATAAACATCTTTATGATATATGAAAAGGTAAAATCATGAATGCCCTGGCTGAACATGTTACAGTATTCCATGACCATTATTTTTATTTTGTGATTGTTGAGTAGATCCACCAAGGGGCTAGAGAAGGTTATGGCACTTATTTCTAGAAATAAGTATTTTGGGAGCTGATATTTCAAGCTGATGTTTGGCCAGGCATTAATGAATGTATTTCCATTTTCAGTCTGTTAAAATTAAAGGCATTAAGAAGATAATGCAAGTCTGCCTTTAAGGTGGTGCTGGCTCAATGTTCACACTTTGATTGGCTGTTGAGGAGTGATGTCTTAAATAAATTCTTGGCCCTACTTCCTTGAATTTATCTGATGCAGTTTTATGGTGAAACAAAAGTGCTGATGTTATTTTAAACAATTTTTCTTAAAGAGTTTTTTAATGGTCTTATCTATTATACAGCATTTTTTGGAGATTTGCATCTTGTTATTCTGAACAGACCAGGGTTTGTAAGACATTGAGCTTTTATATCTCTGTAATTGTTAAACTTTAATACTTTCATGGGCTGAGACTGAAATTGTTCATTTGTTATCAGTGTTCACTGGTTAACAAATTTAAACAAATAAATCATTAAATTCAGTCAGTGAATATGCAATGATTTTTATGTACTGCTTTTGTTTCATTTGTCATTTGTAGCGAACATATGGCCCACAGGAAGACAACAGGTGTGCTGCATCAGTAATTTATTCCATAACACCCGATAGTGGAAAAGTTATAACCAAATTTAGCTAACATGGACATCTCCCTTTATTTGATTTAAGAATAAATGGGCTTGCAAAAAGCAGAATTTCAGTTTACTCATGAATTCTGGAACAAGATGCTAGCAAATTAAAAAGCTCAAGGGAAAAGTGCCTCAGCCACAAGTGAGTGACCTTTCTGTGGCCAAAGCTAATTCCTCAGACCAGTCATCTTTTACCTTTGGTTCCAATGGTGTAGTCCCTACAGATATCATGGAATGGGGAATAGACATATCCTTTACAGTGGTTAGAGTGCACTTATTGGGCAAGGGAGAGCCACCCTTAGTCTTGGGAAGGAGACTAGAATGCCACTCTGCTTAGCCATAAAGTTGTGTTTATCCCTAGGGAAGTTTTTCCTGACCAAAGTGGATCCATTTCTTCTGAAATTCCAGCAAAAAGCTTCTTCTGGTGTTATCTGTACAGAATTCTGATTTAGATTCTGGTGTTATCTGCACAGAATTCTGATTTGGATTCTGAGGACAGTATGATGATGTTTTGTCACAGCCTGCAATTTCTGTAACAGCCACCCCAAAAAGCAGACAGACTTTATAAAGTGCCACAGTTTTTTACGTTTCTATACACTCATTCCAGATCAGACCCAGCAGCTATTGCTTTAGTGAATCCAGCTGCTGCTAAACATTTGGTTAATACCAAACCCTCTCATTCTGACAAGGATGGAAAGGCTTTTGACAAATTTGGGAAAAATATATTATTCTGCAACACTTATCTTTAAAATTCTTAACTGTCTTGCTCATAAGCTGAAGTTTCTCCTTGTTTCTTGTGAGAATATAAGGAATATTTTGTCATCTGTTTCTTTTTGTGAGGAGAAATCTGGTTTCTGTAACTGTATTCTTGTGTGTCTGAAGTGAATACCCACTGTTTAAAATGTGCATATGATTCTGGTGATGCAACCTCCATGAGTTGCCACTGAAACTGTTATGAGGACATTTTCATGGCTGCATTCTCAAACCTTCCTTGAGGATGTCAAAAAATGACATTTTGAATTCTCCCTTGGATAGAGAACTTGTTTTGGATCTTCTGCTGCAGCGGTCACTAAAAAATGTGATGAAGATGAAAGCTGATTCAATTTCTCAGATTTTTTTTTATCCCTTCATTTCAAGTTTGCCTAGGGAATTCAGTGAGCCCTCCATGACTTTCTTTAAAATGCAAAATATATAATTTGAGCAAGCTACTGGTAAACATTTAAAAAGTAATGTCAGATTCAAAAAGCAGGACTACCCAGAACAAAGGACAGTTTTATAAGTCTGACTATATGAATGGTTTCCACTCCCTCTCTCTCAGGCAATTCTTTAACCTTTCCAGAAAGTGTGAGCCTTCAATTCTTTGGCAACAGATAGTTTCAGACATATAGGTTCCAGGAATAATCCAAGGTTAGAGTTTGCAGGAGTGTCTTTCCCTACTTTTCATGGGATTCCTCCTCACTTGTCAGACCAGACTCTTTTTTTCTGTCCTGATATTCTGCATGGGTTTGCTCAGGGGGTGATAGAAGCTGTTCCTCCTTTTTTAGGGGAAGGGTTTTATTCCAGGATGTTTGTGGTGCTTAACAAAGAAGATTCTTGGAGACCATTTCCAGATCTTTCCTTCCTGAATCATTCCTTCCTGAGCATTTTCTGGCTTGTTAAACTTGATTTCTACATTAGTAACTGTATTTAGAGCACAACCTAGAGCTGTTTACTGAATTTCCTGTTTGCACTTATTTTTAAAATTGTTTTTTTCTCAAAACTTGCATTTTATCTGTCTTTGGCCTAGCACTCTTGTGTGGGGTCATTTACTGCACTGTTATAACTTGTTGATACTTGTGAACCTCTGCTATCTCTGAAAAAACAAAAAAAATCTTGCTTTTTTCCCACTTTCTGAGATTTAAAAAAGTTCAGTTACAGGCTTGCTGTTCTTGAACTGTTTGTAAGTTTCTTGGAGGCCATTTTTTGCTTGGGCTAAAGGGAAGTCTCTCTGTTGATCAGTGGCAGTGAAAAACATTGAGCAGCCTGCCTGCCCCTGTGGGAGTGGTTACTGACTTGAAACTATAGTTTTAGTGGCCATTTTGGGTCAATTCCAAACTCCTTCATCTTCCTCTCTTAAAACCTGGTTGCCTCATGGTTTGGGCATGTTTTCAGGCTTGTTGGCTGTTGGTGAAGCACCCACCAAGAGGAGAAAATGCTGAGAGAAGAAAGGAGCCACTTTTGAGATTTTAAGTATTTTTCCTCTGTTTATTTGCTAAGTTTTTCTGCATAGCCACCTATTTTGAGCATTTTCTGGCTTGTTAAACTTGATTTTTGCATTAGTAACTGTATTTAGAGCACAACCTAGAGCTATTTACTGAATTTCCTGTTTGCACTTATTTTTAAAATCTTTTTTTCTCAAAACTTGCATTTTATCTGTCTTTGGCCTAGCACTCTTGTGTGGGGTCATTTACTGCACTGTTATAACTTGTTGATACTTGTGAGTCTCTGCTATCTCTGAAAAAAACAAAAAAACAAAAAAAAAAAATCTTGCTTTTTTCCCACTTTTCTGAGATTTAAAAAAGTTCAGTTACAGGCTTGCTGTTCTTGAACTGTTTGTAAGTTGCTTGGAGGCCATTTTTTGCTTGGGATAAAGGGAAGTCTCTCTGTTGATCAGTGGCAGTGAAAAACATTGAGCAGCCTGCCTGCCCCTGTGGGAGTGGTTACTGACTTGAAACTGTAGCTTTATTGGCCATTTTGGGTCAATTCCAAACTCCTTTATCTTCCTCTCTTAAAACCCTCTTTTGCGCGTTTTTGTGCATAGCAGAACAGCGGGCAGCGCCGCCTAATTGGGTTTAAACTATTCCTGGCTCCACAAAGTCTGCTCTTCACTTTTTCCCTTAGAACTTCTCTAGCTCTCAATTTAAACACCATATTCTCATTCTAAGGCCCTTCACTGGTCCAATTAAGTAATCCTACAAGTTAGCACTATTAAACCATCAGCACTACTTACTCTTATACTCTCTACGATTACCCTGTCCTCTATTGGTCCATCTTAAATTCAGTTTCCCTATATTACTCTAGCATGTCCAAAGGTCAGTCAATGGTTTCCTCTCCAGTCCAGCTGGTGAATCTGGGGATTTTGAAGCAATGTTGCAACTGTCTCATGTACACGGACAACCCTCTCCTCCTCCAAACAGGTTCAAATATATGTGAGAGATGCAACTATTTAGCCAAACTGGAGGCTGAGCTCTCTCTCATCTCAAAACTGGTGTAACCAGTCAGGAGGAGAAGGTAACCTCACACAACACAATTCCAGTATCACATAGTCCCACCACATCAGCGAACCAAACACATAAATACACAAAAACATACTCGGAGGCTCTAAATAAAAATCTACCTAAGCAACAGAGACCACCAAAGCAGACATCCAAGCAAATGCTACCTCAAAACAAAACACGCACAACACATAGCCCACAAAGTCAGTGTGCCAAGCAGCTACAGCCCTTAAGGCTGAATAACACACCTGAAACTCTTGTAATAGGTGACTCTATTGTCAGACACACTGACGTCCTGCTCACCAGGCTGAATAAAGAGAAGGTCACGGTGAGCTGCCTGTCGGGTGCTAGGATCCGCCACACAACGCAAGCACTCAGGTCACTCCAAAGCAAATACAAATATGACTCAGTCATTGTACATGCTGGTGTGAATGACCCGAGACGTACTTCCTTGGACTACATGAAAAAAGACATAGAGGAGCTCTCTGATCATGTAGCCCAGGCTGGTATGACCCTGACCTTGAGCAGCATCTTACCCTCATCTAGAATGATGCCACAGTACAAAGACAAAATGATCGATTTTAACAATTGGCTAAAATTTTGGTGTCATTCAAAGGGGATCCAGTGTCTGTCAGCCTGGGATGACATGCTCGACAAGCCACGTTGCTTTGCTAAGGACGGCTTGCACCTGTCACCACTGGGCTTTCAGATATTGGCAAAGGCTCTTGCCACCCCCATAGTGCCTTTTTTAGGCAAGGCTCAAAAGTCAAACCCACCCCCATAGACAGCACAAGGAACAAGAAACTAAGGGTAATGCTGCTTAACGCCAGAAGTCTTAACCTCAAGATGCACACACTCAAAGCTCTCCTCAGTATGGAGAACATCGATATCTGTGCAGTGACAGAAACCTGGTTCAAGGCTCCAGAGAGCACCTCAGCACTACCAGGCTATACCTCATATCATGCTTTTCGGCCCCAAAACCCGGACCGAACCACAAAAGGAGGGGGAGTTTCCATATTTATCAAGGAAATCCACACCTCCAAGTTAGTGGCATTGCACGAAGTATCGGAGACCATCCATGTGCAACTAACAGTGGGCAAGACTGCTTTACAGTTTATAGCATCCTACAGACCACCCTCTCAAAGTCAGGAATCCCACTCGGCTTTCCTGAAAACACTGGAGAACATGAAGATCTCTCCGAACACCATTATATTGGGCAACTTCAACTTACCCAAACATTGACTGGGAGCACTACTCAAGCCCCAGCACCTTAGCACAAAGGTTCCTGGAAATTATAAACTCAGATGCTATGGAACAACTAGTCACCACTCCCACAAGAGGGGACAACATACTAGATCTGATCATTACCAACATGGGGACTCTATGCTCCACACCAGAAGTATATCCCTCATTGGTAAGATCAGACCATAAATTAATTTCACTGGATGTCCACATCCCGACCTCACCCCCAGCCCAGAAATCCACAGTGAAAAACTTCTCAAAAGCGAACTTCTCACTTCTCAAAACCGAAGTGGAATCCTTCAAGGCCCCAGGGCCGGTGGAAACTACGGCCCAAACTGCAGAATCCTATATAAACACATTCTATGGACATCTCCAGGAATGCATGGATCATGCTATCCCAAACAAAACCAAGACCCAATCATCCAAAGACAGGCATCCAGTCTGGTGGACCCCTGCCATAAATAAATTATACAACAAAAGGAGGAAGCTACTACATGATAGAGCAAAATCCCTAATAGGGAAGGCATCTCTGATCAGTACTAGCAAAAAATTACGATCCTTCATAAAATCCTCCAAGGCCAGCTCCGAGAGAAAAATTGCACAGGACACCAAAGACAATCATAAGGCTTTTTTCAGTTATGTTAGGAACCTGGGATGCAACTCCCAGACTTGTTCTGAGTTGATTCTAAACGACAAAAAATACACTGAACCCACAGACATCGCCAATATCCTGGCAAACAGGTTCAGTGCAAACATCTCCCCCCCCTCCCCCCCAAAAGAGCAAGTATCTACTCCCACAGAGGGCTGCCTCCCAAACATCTCTGATGCTCAGGTGAAGGCTGCCCTCTCCAAAGCAAAAAACACTACACTGCTTCCATGGGACCAGATGGCGTCCCAGGTTGCGTCCTACATGAACTCCAAGAGGAACTAATCCCTCAAATAAAACAGCTATACAATCTCAGCCTCACTACAGGATATGTGCCCACAGAATCGCATACAGCAACAGTGGTCCCACTCCACAAAGGTGGAGCCTCTACGGACCCTGGAAACTATCGCCCCATAAGCCTGACTAGCTTAGTCTGCAAGGCTATGGAGAGGATCATCATGGAGCTCATAAACAAAGACATTGGGGACCTACAGACACTAGATCCTACCCAGTTCGGCTTTGTCAAGGGCAGATCCTGCCTTTTGAACCTGGTTGACTTCTTCGAAACAGTCACCAAAGCCATAGATGAAGGGAAGGTAGTCCACACAGTCTATCTGGACCTTGCAAAGGCATTTGACACAATACCCCACTCGAGCATCATAGATAAGCTATCCAGCTTAAATATAAACCCCTATGTCACAAGATGGGTCGCAAACTGGCTCAAAGACAGAACCCACAGAGTGAGAGTTGCTGGAGCCATGTCAGACTCGAAACCGGTCACAAGTGGCATCCCACAGGGTTCTGTCCTGGGACCACTCTTGTTCGGTATATACTTTTCCGAGGTACAGGCAAACGTGGGAGGACTATGGCTCACCAAGTTCGCAGATGACTGCAAACTGGGTGCCATAATCGACTCTCCAGCTCACACAAACATCCTTCAAAAAGGTCTCACAGAGACAGATAACTGGTGCCAGCGCCATGCTTTAAAGCTAAATGCCAAAAAATGTATAGTCATACCCTTTGGCAAAAACAATGTGCCCACAAATTACCACATAGGCAGAAACCCATTAAGTACAGAGAAAGTTATTAGGGACCTGGGGACCCAAGTTGATAGCAATCTCTCCTTTGAAAACCACATTGCCAAAGTGGTTAGAAAGACCTTCTACATAGCCCACCTCATCACGAAGGGTTTCACATCCAGATCAAGAGAGGTAATCGTGCCTCTTTATTCATCCCTCATCAGGCCCATCATAGAATACAATGCCCCTTTTGGGATGTACATTACCCGACACCTGCAGCAATTAGAAAGACCCCAAAAGTATCTCACCAAGAGGATCAAAGGTCTCAAACAGATGCCATATGCTGCTCGGTTAAAAAAACTCCAGCTCTACTCAGTTGCATACCGCCTACTTCGAGGCGATCTATGCCTGACATACAAAGCTATGTCAAATCCAGAATTAATGGACATGCTCCACCTCAGTAAATCTAAATCCCTTAGAGCCACACACTCGAGGGACTTGAACCTCAGCACAGAAATAAATAGAACTTGCTGGAGGGACAGGTTCATAACCCAGAGGCTCTCTTTGCTCTGGAATAGAATTCCAGTTCATGTGAGGCAGAGCACCTCACTGAATCTCTTCAAGAAGAATCTCGATAGGTATCGTAGGTTTGTCCCAGGGATTACTCCCGTGTCACTATTAGACAGAGGCCCAGTAAACTAAACCTTAAAAAGGGCACAGTATACTCAAATCAAGGGGTGGCATAAGCCATACAGAATCGGGCTAGGCTTATAATTGCCCCAGGGCAGATAGCCTAGTATGAACCTATGAACCTATGAATCCATTGTGATAGTGCCCATATCAAAATGTCGCTTCACAACTTGGTACCCATTATTCCCCATTTGAGTTTTCATGTGGCCTTAGATTTATAAGGTGCATATCAGCATATTCCTGTAGAGCCAGATTTTAGATGTTTCTTAAGGTTTTCTGTATCTGGATAACATTATCAGTTCTCTGAATTACCCTTTGGACTATCTACTGCTGCAAGGGTTTTCATAACATGCCTGGCAGTTGGCTTAGAGGATTAAGGAACTATTAATAAGCTGTTTCCTGTGGTCTACTGGCACAAGGTTTGATTCCCTCAACCTCCACTGCCTAACCATGTGACTCTGAGCAAGTCACTTAACCACTGCTCTCTGGCTGAGTCTTCAAAAGGTCCATGAAGATCAGTGCTCTACACCAGAAAACAAACACAAGTAAATAGATAGCCTACTGTACAGTGCAAGGTTTTCTCATTTTCCATAGTTAGATGACTTGCTTATCTTTGCAGAGTCTTTTACAAAAGTGTCACGAATCTCACATAAATAAACAAATAGATAGATAGCCTACTATACAACGCAAGCCATTACCATTTTCCATAGTTAGATGACTTGCTTATCTTTGCAGAGTCTTTTTCAAAGTGTCAGGAATCTCAGTTAGGTAAGGAATCTCCTTCACAGGTTCTGACTCCAAGAGAACTTATAGAAGTCTAACTCTTTCTCACAGGATTGTTTTCTTGGGTTGTCTCCTGTACACCTCAGTTCAAAGAGCTTTCTTCCACAGGAAAAAAAAAAGATTTGTATTTAGATCTCTTACTGATTTTTTTTCACTCAGAAAATCATCATGGTATCTATGGTACTCATGATATTTCTTGCAATATTCCTCAAGAGAAAAGAACGGTGGTGCATGAAATCTCTATGGCCCCAGCATTGACATTGAGAAAAGGTAGATTTGTGGTGGAAAGACCAAACTTCTCAGAATCCATGTCTCCTATTCTCCCTTTTTGCTCCAGCACATTCGATCACCACAGATGACTCAGAAATTGCTTGGGGAGCAGTGTCTATGGAAATAAATGTCCAAGATCTTTGGAACAAAAACTGTAGACCAAACCACATAAATAAAGCAAAGATGTTAGCTCTCATTTCTCTCAAACATCTGTGGTCCTTGGGACGCCTTTAATTGTTTTAAGATAAAACTACTGTAACGTGGTACATAACAAGCAAGGGCTGATCCAGATCTTATCCTCTAGGCAGATTAGCCATAGCAGCCTGGGATATAGTTTTTCAGCACAATCTCACAATACTACATACTGAAAGAGCAAAACTGTGTGGCAGATGAGCTGAGCAAGGACCAGGATATATCCTCATGAGTGAAAACTAAATAAAGAGGTCTTCCAAGAATTGATCCAGCTGTGGGGGACACCTCAAACAGATATTTATACATTCACCACTCACAACAATCAGGTGGCATAATTCCACTCCAGGACTCCATGCAAGATGGCCTAGAAGACAAATGCATTTTCTTTTTCTTAGAGAGGAATGTTCCTGAATCCTTTTCTACCCCTTTACACTAATATCCAGGGTCATCCTGAAGACTTAGAAAGAATCCCAGATCATTGTTACAACTCCCTTCTGGCCTAGATGGGCAATTACCACAAGTTTCCACACTGGATATGCTCATACAAGACCAGGGGTGTTTGATTTAGCCCAATCCTAAACAAATACAATTGACAACCTGGATGATAGACATTAAATACCTTTTTTTCTGAGGATGTGCAGCAGGTATTAATGAAGACAAGAAAGCCTTGTATTAGCCTATTAGAAAATCATATATTAGTAAATGGAAAAATGTTTTCTAATAGGTGCCAAGTAAAGAACGACCACCCATTTAGACCTAGTGTTTCCCTGTGAGTTGCTATCTGATCTTCTTCCCTTTTGGCTGTTCCTATTAGGGGTCGCCACAGCGGATCATCTGTTTCCATTTCTTCCTGTCCTCTGCATCTTACTCTATCACACCAACCACCTGCATGTCCTCTCTCATCACCCATAAACCTTATCTTAGGCCTTCCTCTTTTTCTGTTATCTGGCAGCTCCATCCTTAGCATCCTTTTCCCAATATACCCAGCATTCCTCCTCAGCATATGTCCACACCAACGCAATCTCGCCTCTCTGACTTTGTCTGCAAACCGTCCAACCTGAGCTGACCCTCTAATATACTGATTCCTAATCCTGTCCATCCTTGTCACACCCAGTGCAAATCTTAACATCTTTAACTCTGCCACTTCCAGCTCTGACTGCTGCCTTTTTATCAATGCCACCGTCTCCAACCCATACAACATAGCTGGTCTCACTACCCTCTTGTAGACCTTCCCTTTCACTCTTACTGGTACCCGTCTGTCACAAATCACTCCTGACAGTCTTCTCCACCCATTCCACCCTGCCTGTACTCTCTTCTTCACCTCTCTTTAATACTCACCATTACTCTGAACTGTTGATCCCAAGTACTTAAACTCATCCACCTTCGCCAGCTCTACTCCCTGCATCCTCACCGTTCCTCTATCCTCCCTCTCATTCACACACATATATTCTGTCTTAGTCCTGCTGACCTTCATTCCTCTCCTCGCTAGAGCATATCTCCACCTCTCCAGGGTCTCCTCAACCTGGTCTGTACTCTCACTACAGATCACAATGTCATCTGTAAACATCATAGACCATGGGGTCTCCTGTCTGATCTCGTCTATCAAGCTGTCCATCACCATTACAAATAAGAAAGAGCTCAGAGCTGATCCTTGATGTAATCCCACCTCCACTTTAAATGCATCTGTCACTCTCACTGCAGACTTCACCACTGTCACACTACCTGATTTTATTTTTGATTATTTTATTTTATTTATTTTGATTTGATTTGATTTGATTTATTTTCATTTTGATTTTGAGTTACTATCTGATGGCTTGTCTTATTTCTCAATTAAGATTCAGTAGATAGTCATTTCAGCATGTCTGCCCATGGAGCTCCCCTTTGATTGCATCTTCATGTGAAAAATGTTATTGAAAGGGGTGTTGCATAAGAAGCCTCCTAGGAAACAGGTAGTCCTCCCTTGGGATCTTAATTTTGTGTTAAAATAATTAATTCTTGCTCCATTTGAACTGGCTCATCATGCTAACTTGAGGTTCTTCCAACAAGCAACACCGAATGTAAAGTGTAAAAGTTTAATAAAGTACTTTGAAGCGCTTTTCATCTGCAAAGTATGCAGACTTCCTCAGAAACATGTATAAGAGTTACAAACACTCCTTATAAAGGAGGTCACAATTACTTGATACTAAAAACTTCAATAAAACAATTGAACAATAAGTATCCATAGACACAACCCCTCAAGTCAATTAACTCCACCATCATCCTAAAAGGAATAAAGAAAGTTACAATATCTAGCTCTAAAATTGTAAGTTTAAGAGCTTCCACGAGACAGACCTCACAGAAAAATGTATATATATATATATATATATATATATATATATATATATATATATATATATATATATATGGGTCTGGGTTACAACATCGACAGATGACAAGACTGACAGCGAAATCACCGACGCCAGAGGATCGACGGATGAAAACACCGACGCGGAGAACACCGACATGGGGAAAGGATGTGTAAGTATGCGGTAGTGATGGACGTTAGGGTGCGAGTAAGGTAAGTGTGCGATGTTGACGGTCTGTAGGGGTAGGGGTGGGTTAAGTGAGTTAGGGTTAGGGCGCGGGTTAGGTAAGGGTGCAGTAGTGAATTGTTTTGGGTTAGGGGCGGGTTAAGTGAGTTAGGGTTAAGGCGCGGGTTAGGTAAGGGTGCAGTAGTGAATTTTTTTGGGTTAGGGGCGGGTTAAGTGAGTTAGGGTTAGGGCGCGGGTTAGGTTAGTGTGCAATAGTGACGGACCTTAGGGTTAGGGTTTGGTTAGGGTTGTGGATAGTTGTGTATGTAAGGTTTAGTGTTTGTTTGTTAGGATTTAGGTGTGCTTGTGTTGTGTGTGTGGTTTTTGGTCAGGGAATTTGTTTTGTTTATTGGTTGTTGTGATGATGTGTTGAGTGTGTGCGGTGTCGTGTTTGTGAACTGTCGATGATGTGGTGTCGGTGATGTCATTGTCGATGTTATGTGCTGTCGATGTTATAACCTAGAACCATATATATATATATATTTGTATAAATTCTAAAATTAAGTATACTAAAATAAAAAACCTACTAAGTTAGAATCAATAAATCCTCATCAAAGTAAATAAACTAACAAAAGTGTATCCTAAAAAATATACGTGTATATATAAAAAAACATATTGCAAATACAAACCAAATACACTTCACTAGCAAGCATATATTAACTTACAAATAGTACATACAAAAAGCATTTATATATGCTGGTACTACAAGTTGCTCAGTGTATGTTAATACTGGTAATATTTATATTCTATTGTATGTATAGTACTAAATTGGTACTGTAAATAAAAATCCATTACGTTAAATATTGTAACATTATAATATTAAGCCCATCACTGGGCTATCTCTGC
Source organism: Protopterus annectens (assembly GCF_019279795.1). NCBI lineage: Eukaryota > Metazoa > Chordata > Ceratodontiformes > Protopteridae > Protopterus > Protopterus annectens. The sequence goes on along the minus strand of NC_056735.1, from coordinate 1,106,117,216 downwards.
AAACTTCTGAGTTTTAGGACACTACTAATTGAACATGAATCATTCAGTCCTGGAAAGGAATACGCATTTAGTCTAATTTGCCATTTAAGTTCTGATTCTTCTAGTAATAAAGGTAAAGGAGCACCCCTCTTATTTTCAAGTATTTGGTCAATAACCAAAAACTTGAAACTATGTTCATTATAACTACAAATATGTTTAGTCAGTGCATTCTCCTGTTTCTTCTTCATGATGGCATACTGATGCTCATAAATTCATTCACGTAGTTTCCACTCCGTTTACCCACGTAAAACACAGAGCATCTCTGGCACTTAGCTAGATAAACAACCATTCTAGAGTTGCAACTAGCTCTACATCTCAACTTATATTCCCTATATTGTACTAGAAATATGTTACTTTCTTCAATGTGCCTGCACTGGTTGCGGTTTTGACATTTAAACGTACCAGGTGTCCTTAACAAACTAACACAAGGTTGTTCTAAAATCGTTTTCAGATTTTTACCTCTCCTAAAAGTTACCTCTGGGCGTGCTCCTACTTTAGCGTAAACCATGGGGTTACTTTTAAATAAGCCCCAATTCTTACCAATAAGGTCAATGCAGTGGTCATACATGTCATAAGTCATAGTAAGCCTGGGGCCCAAGTTGCTAGTATTGATAGCTTTACTGAATGAACTAGTCAATCTAGGCATATCGATGACATCTATGTTGGCCCCACTGTCAGTTAAGACCAATTTAGCGTTCAAAATGGGTTTGTATATCCCATTCAACATTTTGTTCTTAACTTCATTAGTCAAGTTAACTATAAGGTTTAACGGGTAACCTCTGTGTAAGAATATATTCTTCAATAATTCACACTCACGGTGGAAGTCATCATCCAAGTTCACTATACGGGCCGCCCTAACTAGCTGACCTTTAACTACCGAACGCTTCTGGTAGTTAGGGTGACAACTACTGAAGTGTAAAAAAGAATTAGAGTATGTATTTTTTCGATGTACACTGGCCACATAACTTTTTAACTCCATATTTTTAGCCAACCAAATATCAAGGTAAGCTATAGCTTCATTGCTATATGTTGAGGTAAAACGTAAAAAGTCAGTGGAAGTATTGAACAACTCTAATAAGTTACCAACTGTTTCATTGCCCTTAAGTAGGATAAAGATGTCGTCCAAATAACGAGTATAGAATGCTATATGTGACATCAGTGTGTCCTTGGAAAAGACAAATTCTCTCTCCCAATGGGCCATTACCATGTTGGCTATACTGGCCCCACAAGGAGAGCCCATGGTGATCCCAACCTCCTGTAAATAAAAATTATCACCCAACATAAAGTAGTTATTGAACAAAATTATTTCAAGAAGTTCATTAACTAGGGAAATTTCGACAACAGTGGCTCCGTTTTTCTTCATCATAAAGCTCACCCATTCTATTTCTATGTCCTGAGGGGATACAAGTATACAGGTCCTTTACGTCAACCGTAAGGAAGTTGTTACTAATGTCAAATTCTATCTCGTCTACCTTCCCTAAAAAAGACCAGGAGTCCTTACAAATTTGATGTTCAAATAACAAATATTTTTGCAGGACCGAATCCACAATCTTTGCACATGCGTGGGTAGGTGAGCCACGTCCATCAACTAATGGTCGCATAGGGGGGTACTCCAGATCCTTGTGGATTTTTGGTATACCACACAGGTATGGGAACCTAGGATATGATGCAATCATAAAGTTGTAATATTCCTGATGTATTCTACCCTCAATAAACATATCCTCTATACTGTTTCTAATAATAGTATACGCCCTGTTAACTTCAGATCTAGAACTCAATTCGTATGAAGTGTTGTCTAAATGTTTTAACATACGTTCAAAATAGTCGTTGCTGTCAAATACTACTACACCCCCACTCTTATCTGGCTTACAGATCCGAATATTGTGTGTCCTAAAATATTCTAAATACTCTTGCTCGATTTTGCTAATGTGGTCATTATTATCAGCGTGAGGATGGTCAAATCTCTGTATTAAGTCTAGTTCACACATCTGTTCGAAAATCTGAACTAATGGATGCAAAGGGGGGATTGAAAGTACTAGGAACTCTAAATGAGTTAGTGTATGTGTTATCTGAATTTCCTCCCAACATCAAGTTAAAATTCAGTTTACGTGCATACACTTTAACATCCAAAATTGCTCTAACCATATCAAATTTTTGTTTAGGAACATATGTGTGACCTTTAGACAGAAAGTCAGCTATCTCACTAGAAATAAAGACAGAGGAAAAATTGTATACTTTAAAATCACCAGTGGAGTTAGTAATGATAATAGGTGCTACTTCCGTACACATAGAAGAGACACCATTTCCACCATTGTTCACAAGTAAGTTAACAGTAAGGTCATCACTAGTTTGACTAAAGTTCTCGCTCAGACAGTCCTTATGTCCAAAACAGGGTTCCTTCAAGCTCACAGAAGTTCGCCTAGTACAGTCAGGAACACTTATCAAGTTCTGCGTTTCCTGAACTTCTGTTTGCTCGTTTTGTTGGAAAAGTTGTTTTGTTGTTTGGGAATAGCTCCCAAACGACTGCTGTCCCGAAAATTCTGAGACTTACTGTTAAGATTCTGCTGCCCTTCATTACTATATTGTTGGTTGCGATTCTGAAGTCTTTCACTCCTCCTGACTTCAGCTTCAGGTTGTAAATTAATGTTGTCTGAATCACCATTAAGACTGTGCTGTGTTGTTAGAATTAAATTGACTCTTAGCATGTGTGTTTGAATTGTTGTTAGACAAAAGGGCCCCATTACTGTCTAAAGACTGTTTCTGCAAATTAAACGAACCTTGCCAAATTTGTGACACCAATGGGATAGGGTAAGCAGTACCTTCCCTATAAGCTTTACAGTCCCGTTCAAGCTTCTTTACTTTATTAAATTTAGGTCTTTCTCGTGGAAGCTCCTAAACTTACAATTTTAGTTCTAGATATTGTAACTTTCTTTATTCCTTTTAGGATTCCTTTTTAGGATGATGGTGGAGTTAATTGACTTGAGGGGTTGTGTGTATGGATACTTACTGTTTAATTGTTTTATTGAAGTTTTTAGTATCAAGTAATTGTGACCTCCTTTATAAGGAGTGTTTGCAACTCTTATACATGTTTCTGTGGAAGTCTGCATACTTTGCAGACGAAAAGCGCTTCAAAGTACTTTATTAAACTTTTACACTTTACATTCGGTGTTGCTTGTTGGATGCCCTTTGGTTTTGCCGGGTCCTGTGTTGTGTATTAGTAGTTTTTTGTTTATTTGCATCATCTGAACTTGAGGTTCTTGACATGGAATACAGTCTTACTAATTGCTCTGACCTCTGCAAGAAGAGTATCTGAGTTTCAAGCGCTCATGATGGGTCAACCTTATTTCAGTTTCTGTGATGATAGAACATCATTAAGAACTCATTGTTCATTTATACCTAAATTGGTATCAGAGTTTACCTCAATCCAAAGTATCCATCTTCCTGTCTTCTTTACAGAATCTAAAAATGAGGAAAAAAGCATATTCTATGTCATAGACAACTCAGATACCACCCAGACAGAACAAAATCTTTCAGAACTTTTAGTTGTTTATTTCTTGTGAAGGTAAGAAAATAGGATAACGTGTCAAAACAGACTATTTCAAAAATGGTTGTCTCATGCTACTACTATACTCACCACAACAAATACATTCCAGGCAGGGCCAAGATTCATTCTACCAGGGCCTTGGCTTCAACTGTGGCTTTTTGGTGAGAGTTGGATTCTAGAACTATTCTAGAAGCAGCAACTTGGTCCTCTGTACATTTTTACAAAGCACTATAAAATGCTAATGCGGTTTTGCTTGCACCATTCTGCAGGGGTCCTGGACTCTCATCCGGCCTTCTTACAGTCAGTTTAAGCTATGGTAATCTACCCATACAGCTTAGGCTATTGCAGCAGTGATCCTTATGAAGAACACAGTAGAGCAGTGTATATGTAAACTTAACATAACAGTAGATTTGGAATTATCACTGCTGCATTAGCCACTCCCTCCCCTTTAATTTTGTAGTTTTATGCCATAGTGTGGACTTTTTATTGTTGTATTCCTAGCATTGTCCTCTAAAGGCTTTAGCCTCCCTTCCACTGTTGGCATGAAAGCTGTGAGGGGCTTGACACCCAAACCTTTTAGTCAGTTCAGCCTGAGCTAACAGCTTGGGCACATGGAATGTACTCTGAAAGCTTCAAACAGGGTATAACCCTTACAGCTTATACTACTACAGCAGTGATCATTTGAACATCTATTGTTAAAATAAATTTACTTACACAACTGTACTTTCACCAGGAATTAACCAAGCTCTAGAACATCAATGGGACATGCCCATTCAAGCATAGATACAGAGGTTAATACTGAGGTTAAATGAAGTGCAGAATGATTGAGAGGGGAGGTAAAGTCAGGGAGAGGTAAATTTCATGAAGACAAGGAGCCTTTACTCTCCCTGGAAAGTGACAGGGAGAAATTCAGAGTAGGTTGTAGGAGAGCCACTACTTGATGTTTTGAATTCAGAAAACTAATCACTGAGAGAGAGGGAGAGAGAGAGAAGAAGCAGGAAGACAGCATTTCTGCATTGGCCTGAGAGAGAAGAGGTTTCCAGATGAAAATGGGAAGCCACTGACATGCACAGGAAATTCCTCCTATAGAAATAGGCACTAAGAAGTATTTGAATGCTATATAGTTATAAAGTAATATGGGCCAGATACTGTATATCAGAAGGGAAAGATCAAGGTAGTCTAGTTACACTTATGATAAATAAATTACATGCTATCCTTCTAAGAAAGAAAACAGAAAGGCAGAAAGAGTGAGAGAACTAAGGAGGCAACAAGCATGTCTTAATAATAAGGTCAAGACTTCTCATTTCTGAAGTAAGCTCTTAAATCTGTTTTATAAAAGAGAACCAATTGCTTGGCTTTATTTTGTCTGACTCGTATCTGAAAAGCATCCAATGGTGTCTTATGATTTACTGTGCAACTATTGTGCAGCTATTTGTTAGGAGATGATTTATTTGGATTCATATTTTATTTTCATACTTCTGATTTTTACAGTTTGTTGGAAGAACGGGACAGATTGTAGAAAGGCAAACTGTAGACCTCCCAAAAACAGTGTGCGTGTTTGGTTCACGTCATCTGAAGAAGTTTTGTTGTAAAATAAAAGCGCTAATATTGCATTTTAAGTTGTTGAGCTGGATTTGTTGCGATATCTGTGGCCTTGTGAGTGTTTTTTTTATCAGTCTGTCTTCTGTTTTTTGTTTGGTTTGGTTCCAGTACGCTATGGCTGCAGGAGGGTTGACAAATACCCAGCTACTACTTTCGGAACTGGATGTTTTTTCTTTGCAACATTCTGTAGGGGATCTTACCCTACTAGTTCAACAGCTGACTGAGTGAGTTGAAGGTATTTCAGCTTCCCTTCACCCCCAGCCAGGGAGGGTGTGTGACAGAGCCAACAACTTCCGTGGTGGTTTCTTTTAACTCCACAACTTTTATGACCTACGGTCCGGATACGGTAGCAGGAAGGGATCCTGCAGATAATGATACTATGAGAATCAACAGTACTGGTAACATCCCAGTATTACATGACTGGCTTCATGGTGATTTCCATTTTCATATAGGGCAACCCACTACTACTATTTCCCCTTCTAACATTATGGAATACCTGGATGAATTTGATTACAAACTTATTAAATACAAGAAATTACAACTGGAGAATGCATTCCTGGCTGAATGTATAAAGGAACTTCGAATACCAAAAGGTCTGCAGTCCTGGCATTACCCCACAGAACTTATAAAAGATTAAAAACCAAACTGCTAAAAGGAACAAGATTGTAGGACTAATTATGTTATATGACAGACTGTGTAACGCATAAAAAAATTAAAAAGTATTTAATATCTCCACATAGCAAAAACAACACAGTTAATAACAACATAGTATGTAAGCGCTTTTGTCTTGTCAATGCCACTGTCTCCAACCCATATAACATAGCTGGTCTCACTACCCTCTTGTAGACCTTCCCTTTTACTCTTACTGGTACCCATCTGTCACAAATCACTCCTGACAGTCTTCACCACCCATTCTACCCTTCCAGCAGAAGAGAGCTTGGTTTATACAAACCAATCTTAGATCAGAAAGGACTTAGTTAATTTAACATTACACTAAGAGTTAGTGATCAAGAATGTTTTGGGTATTCTTTTGTGACAACATTCAACATGGAAAGTGATATTAAACGTACAGTACATAAAAATTGGGAAATCATTAGAAGTGACTTGGAGTTAAGGGGGAAAGTGGATATTAGACCTAGCATTGTTTATAGAAAGGACATTACTTTAAAAATTATATTAGGGCACCCAGTTCCACGCAAAAAAGCATAATGAACAGAGCAATGCAAAAATGTGGCCATTGTGGTTATTGTAAGCATATTTTAGTGTGTGACAACTTAACTATTCGTGATTATAACATTGCTTTGAAGGATAGGTTTAATTGTCTATCTAAAGGAGTTGTAATCTTTAAAGAGATAAGAATAGTTTGTCTTAAACAACTTTTGAACCAAACTGTATGTATGTATATATATATATATATATATATATATATATATATATATATATATATATATATATATATAATGTATGTGTGTGTGTATATATATATATATATATATATATATATATATATATATATATATATATATATATATATATATTTTTTTTTTTTTTTTTTTTTTTCTTCACTGCATAACCTTAGGTATGAATGTAAGCAATTGGTTAAAACCAGAGGTATTCTGGGATTGGCTCATATGGTGGGTTTGTCTATTCACCTGTATTTATTGGTTGTTTTTAGATGATGTATTTTAAATTAAGTATTTAAATGAGTTTAATTAATTGACTTCATTTGTCTGATGAAGTCTTGCATTTAACAAGATGAAAGCGCTTACATATTGTGTTGTTATTAACCATGTTGTTTTTGCTACGTGGAGATAGAGTGAGTATTCCTGCACTCTTGTTCCTTTTACCAACTTATAAAAGACTCACCCCTGCACTTGGAATTACTGAAGTTATTTGATTGGCATGGATGTGAATGCATCCAGGTACTTATAAATTTCAATAATAAATTAACAGAGGAAGTAGTGGGGGACATTAATGCTTTGAATTACTTAATTACTCATCATTTGAACTTTGAACAGCATAAATTTGATTATGCTAGGATCTTTAAAAGTATTGATGAGGAATTACAAAAAATAAAAAATAGAAAAGCAAAAAAAAATTAAAGAGACAGGTTACCCTGTCCCAATCATACAGCATATTATGAATCCCCAGTTTCTCAAGCATGGGGACCCAGATTTGGGACACACCAAAACACCACTGTTGGTGTTCCTCCACTTACACCTATGAAGGGTACTTCATTTATGAACAATCGACACAGTGATACAACTAATACTGAGAATCCCCCTTTGGACCCCCCTTTACCCCACTGTTCAGAGAGAATACAGGTGAGGCAGCACAACAACTACTGGATTCAGTGTTTCCAGACAAAGCCACCTCAGAAGGGTCAGACATGGTGGCAGAACCACAAATCCAAAAATAATAACTTCTGACAACCTGCCCTTGTGTTCAAATGATTCACCATGCATATTAATCACCAACAGTAAAGGGGATTTTACAATATAGAATTACACTACTCATTATATACGTTCAGAATGTGCAGATTTGTTTGAATGAGGACTAACTTTTGTTCCCACTGAACATGCTAGTGTGGCAAAACTTTTAATGGACCTCAAACAATACATAAGAAAGCTGAACCTGAATATTTGTTTGATACCCACACCATTGTCCCAACACCCCTAGGACATGTAGCACTTACAACCCTCCAGTTCATCCTACAGTGCGGTGTTTATCAAAAATTTGTGAACTGGACTTTCGGTCATTATTGAAAAGAAACAAACAGAACTCAAATATTAATGACAATTTATTACCTAGGGAGAAAAAGCTATTAAAAGAAATTAAGTGACCAAAATTTGAAACTTATGAAACCAGACAAAGGTGGGGGGGTTTTGGTGATGGAGGCACATGACTACAAGCAAAAAATGCTTGATATGCTTTTGGGAATTACCTATAGTAAAGTGTCACTAAACAAACTAAACACAGCATACAAAAGGGTGAGGGGCACACTTAATGATTAATTCATAGACAGACAAATCGGTCTGAATGGATACAATTACTTGAATTCTATGGCACCTATCACAACTTCAATCTTTGGCATCCCAAAAGTCCACAAAAATATTGAAAAGTCACCGAAGAGACCAAATGTGGATGGCAGAGGTTCAATAACATACCCATGAGACAAATTCCTTGAAGAAAAAATTAAAACATCTAGTTACCCAAGAAAAACACATTTGTAAAGACTCTTGGGATTTTTTTGGGGAAAAGAAATCAACTTGAGTTTAATGAAAATTACTTACTTATTACTGTTGACATCAAGCACTTGTATACTGTCATCCCCCATTTGCAAGGTATCAAATGTTTTTTAGAATATTTAGCAATGAAGGGTGTAAGTCAGGATAATGTAAACACCTATGAAACTTTAATTGAAACTGTGTTGAAAAATAATTATGTATTATTTGAACATGAGTACTATAACCAAGTTACAGGTATATCAATGGGCGCTGCATGTGGCGGGCTCTTTGCGAACATAGTTATGACAACATGGGAAAACAAATTTGTATTTAATTTTTCTCTGTTTACACCAATAATCTAGCCTCTGCCACCAAACATGGCACACTCATCCAATACGCAGATGACTCGACCATCATCTGCTCAGCCCAGTCCCTACCTAAACTGCAAAAAGTCACACAGGAAGCCTTTTCCTCTGTTGAAACATGGTTATCCGATGCCCAATTAATACTCAACCCAAACAAAACTAAACTACTCATCTTCCAACCCACCAAACATACTCAAAACAACTCTCACTTTAACATCACAGCAAAAGACAACACCACTATATACCCAACTGAACACACCAAATTGCTAGGAGTGGAAATAGACAATAAACTAAAATTTGACATTCACATATCCATGACCATAAAAGTCCACAAAAACTAGGAGCATTATACAGAAATAAACAATTTCTCACCAAAGCAGCAAAGATTTCAATAGCAAATTCCCACCTTATCTCCACCCTACTTTATGCCTCTCCAGTATATACCAACCTAAGGCAATGTGATCTAAACAAGCTAGAGACCTGATACAACAAAATCGCCAAATTCGCCACAGGGGCATCCTACCGTAGTCACCACTGTCTCTCACTTGCTGAACTGGGCTGGCTTGAACTCCCTCACCTCCTTCAGTGGTATCAACTCTCACTCGCCCACAAACTAGTAAACCATCCACTAAATGTCCCATCCCTCCAGAATCTACTCCAACCCTATCTCACCACCAGACCACTAAGATCCAGCAACAAAAATCACTTGCAGATCACTAAAGTCAATAACTCTGCTGGTGAAGCACTATTCTCTTGTGCCATAGCCAAATTATGGAACTCACTCCCACCCACAATTACCTCTGTACCATCATGCACCAACTTCAAAACTTTATTCAAAGCGCACCTAAAAACATGCTGGCTATGCCCTTGCAACTCCCACTCTAATATCATCCACCCCATCCAACTACTACCTTTCTTCACCTCCACTAACTACCTTGATGATAGCAAGCTCAGATGCTCATAAGCCTAGTACTTATTATACAGCAGGAACTTCTCATTGTTACATTTGTTAATGCCTGTTATGTACTTCACAGATAAAGATTCTAGTTGTCTACTGATGTATTATGTTCTTCATCTGTAAATATGTTGTAAGTAATTTCTATGTTAAATTGTTAATCGCTATATAATCCAATGTAACTACTGTCTGTTTATTTTACTGTGGAGCTTTTCTCCCCGGGCCTCTGCTGAAAATGGACCCACGTCCAGTCGGACACTCCCGGTCAACAAATTTAAATAAATAATAAATAAATAAATAAATAATTCAGAATTTATTAAATATTGTATGTTGTATACATGTTTTTGGATGACATTTTTATTGTATGGAATGATGACTTTGAAACATTTAATACGTTTTTTGACTATATTAATACAACAATCTTTTTAAAGTTTCCCTTTGAGGCCAGTGAATGTAGGATTGCATGCATAGATATACTTCTATCTAAAAACAATGACAGAGCCAAATTCTCCACCCAGATTTATCGAAAATCCGCCTTTTCAAACCCTTATTTGCATTTTTCAAGCTCACACTCCCCCCACCAAAAATGTGCTATAGTCAAGGGTCAGTTTGTAAGGGCAGCACAGATGGTGTCAGGGTTTGATAATTTTTTTTTAGATGAATGTGAGACAATAAAGAGTATGTTTCTGGCTAGAGGTTACCCCCTTGGTATGGTAAACCAACTAATGAACAAAGTGATACATGAGAAAGGGGATTTTTTAATCCAATTTTAAGTCATAGTGAAACACCAAGACCTGAAATTTATGTATCAACAAGTGATTTAATGGCTGACAATATTACCTCTTCTAGTGAACTCAACATCCCTGCACTCATACATCATGTAGTACAAAAATAACCTTCACTAGATCCTTTATTACAACTTATGATGCTGACAGTGTAACTATTAGAACATTATCCAGAATAACTGGGCTACTCTAAGGAAAGACAGACACACTATTGAGAAAGTGGGGGATATACCGCACATAATTTACAGAAGGGGTTGTAATTTTAAAAACATTGTGGAACATTTTAACAGAACATCCACACATAAGAATAAAAAAAATTCATCATATGTCTAAATGTGGATGCTGTTCCATCTGCCCCTACATTTTGATGGGTGAACACTTTGTTATAAAGAAATTTACATTTTATATAAAAGGAGCATTTAACTGTCTGACAGGAGGGGTAGTATATGCACTCTGTCAACACTGCCCTCCTTTCTACATAGGCAAAGCTGAGCGCAAGTTCAAAGAAAGAATAGCTGAACATCTATACAACATTAAGAAAAGGAAAACAAACAATGCCCTATCCAAACACTTAATGGAATGGCCAGACCACATTTTATTTATTTATTTAACATTTGTTTACTGGGAAAGTCCAACTTGGAACAAAGTCAATTTCAGCAGAGGCCTGGGGAGAAATGCTCCAGATGCAAGTCTTTGTAATTTTTTTTAATTTGTAATTATGGAAAAGATAACCCTTAGTGAACATGGTGGCCCATGGCAACTCAAGTTGGAAGAAAGTGAGTTATATTGGCAGATCACACTTAATGCAAGTTCTTGGCCAGGGATTAATGACTAGATTTCTATTAGCTGTCTTTTAAAACTAATAGCTTTAGATAGATGATAGTGTTACCTTTTTATCAGGTAGTTTTTCCCAGTATAGAATTTACTATTTAATGATTGCTCTTACATAAAACTATTATTATTTGGTAAAATAAAGTTTTACAGGTTGATGTGCTCAGATATTCAGCATTTGATTTTTGTTTACTTCAACTTTGAAGTTATTGAATATGTTGTAATGCATGATTTGTTCATGGGATTAGGCTGTCACATGACTTAAAGCTGATCACATGATTTAATAAGTTTTTGGCTGTCACATGATTTTAAAAGCTGATCACATGATTTTAAAAGATTTGGCTGTCACATGATTTTAAGGTGATCACATGATCACGTGACCTTCTAGAATTGTATTTAAACAGTGTGTGTGTGTTTGGTTCACTTCATCAAATAAATTTTAATAAAAAACTTCAATAAAAGAAAAGCGCTAATATTACATTTTAAGTTATTGAGCTGGATTTGTCGTAATCTCTGTGGCTTTGCGTTTGTTTTCTTATCGGTTTGTTTTCTGTTTTGGTAAGAAATCAACTAGTACCAGGCAATGTTGACAGTTCCATTTGAAAATATTTACTGCTACTGTTGACCATGCTAAATCAGAGATTGGGTGTAGGTGAAGAGGTTATTTTTGTTGATGTGGTTTGTTACTCTTGCAAGCTGAGCATGAAAATGTCTCTCTTTCAATATCTTTAGATACTGAGGGCCAGCACACAATGCCTCTTGCCCTACTTTTACTTGATTCAGTGTCTGGGTGGCCTCTGTGCAGAATTTTTATATAGTCCTTTTGCAATGATTTAGGAACTACTAATTTTTTGCCTTTCATAATGATGCCATCTTCCACTATGAGCTCATCCCTGAATGGGAAATACCACTGAATTTTAAGTGGCAATCTTGTTTGACATGTTAGCCAGCCTTGGTTGATTAGATTACTCAGTTTTTGAAGAACTGGGTCTATAGCAGTGTGATTTCTTAACTCATCAAGCCGTGATGATGAAATGTGCTTGACTTCCATGACTTCAAAATCAGCTGTTTCATTTTCGTGTTGCTCTGTCATCTTTCTGGGTGTGCATGACAAGGCATCAGCAAGATACATGTTCACCTTTTGTGTAAACAATGGTAAAGCTGTATTTTTGTAGCTTTAACATCAAGTGTTGCAATCTCACTGTGGCTGTATGTATCAGCTTGTTCAAAATCATTAGTAGTGGCTGATGATCTGTTTCATTCTGGATTGGCCTGCTCTATGTACATATATATATATATATATATATATATATATATAGAGAGAGAGAGAGAGAGAGAGTAATTGAATTTGGAACATACAAACACAACACCAAGAAGTTTTTTTTCTATTGGAGCATAGTGCATCTCTGTTTGAGTCAGGGTACGGGATGCATATGCAGCTGGAATGTCCTCCTAAAGACATGCTGCACCAAGTCCATACAGGGAGACATCACAGTTGAGTGTCACAGGTCTGTGGACATCACAGTATTTCAGTGTGGGTGGACTGGCAATTCTCTTCTTTAAAGTATCAAATGCCTCTTGGTGCTGTTCAAACCAAGACCATTTTATATCTTTACATGTCAGCTCATGCAATGGTGCAGAAAGTTCACTAAGATTTGGGATGAATTTTTCCAAATAATTGATTACCCCCAGACAAGGCTATAAAGATGTAACACTCTCTGAGACTGGAATTTCATTGATTGCTGTTATCTTTGATGGATCTGCTATAGCTCTGAACTTATGAACATGTGACCAACATAGCTGACTTCTTTCAGTTTGAATTTACATGTCAAAGGATTTAGCTTGAGGATGGCCTCACATGCATGGTCTAGAACTTACTGAAATTTCTGTTATGTTCCTTTTCTCTATTGCCTCCTACAATAATGTCATCCATAATAATGGCACAAGGATATCCAGCAAATATCTGTTCCATGATATGCTGGAATACCTCACTAGTGGAACTCATTCCAAATGGCATCCTCAAAAACTTGTATCTCCCAAAAGGGCGTCAGGAATATTGTTAATAAAGAAGATCTGTGATCCAGGGAAATCTGCCAAAAGGAGTTTTTGGTATCCAAAACTGAGAAAATAGTCAAATTTGGCATTAGTGTTACTACCTCCTCTACTTTGCACATTGGATGATGAGGATGTTTAACAGCTTTATTTATGTCTCTAAGATCAATACATATCCAAATGTCATCTGAGCTTTTCTTCTGAGCTGCCACCATCAATGATACGCATTCAGTAGGTTCTGCCACAGCAGTAAGAACACCTAAAGTCACCATTCTGTCTAATTTTGAGTTTACTTTACTTTGCATTGCTACTGGGATCTTGTATGCAGGTCTAACAACTGGGTTTATTTTGTGGTTCAGGTTAATGGAATATGTAACTGGAAGCTTACCAAGGTCATCTTTAAAGATGTCAGTATATTCTTTAAAGATACATTGTGAACAACTCTCATTTTCATTTGTATTTAGATGGTGAAATTCTTTATTGAGCAAAATCAATCCCATTCTTAGACTGTCTTCTAGGCCTAGTAATGAGTGTACATCTCTTCTGACTACATAGAATTGTAAATCGTAACTGTTACCAGCAAGAAAGGACTGTGGCACTTTTTCTACTGTAAGCAACTAGTTTTGTGCTCCTTGCTGAGTCAAGGTTCTCTCCATCTTTTACTTTTGTGTAAGCTTTTGCTGACATAACATTATATTTGGATCCTGTGTTAACTTTAAGTTATATTGGTTTCCCATTAATTTGTACAGTACAAAATATTTCACTCTTTGCTGACAAATGAGAGTCCACTGTGTCACCTGTTTCACTGACCACAGACACACCATCAACATGAAAAGTTTCATCACTGCTATCAGGGTCTGCTACAGTCTAAATTTGATCCACTGTCTGTGTTGATCTGCTGAAGTTTTTGAAATGATTCCACTTTTTGCATTTGTGACACTGTTGGCCATAAGCCAAGCACTTTTCTCATTTAGGTTCATGACTTTCCCCATAATTGTTACAATTAACAATGGCAGGTGGTGCGACATAGCTCCTCACGTTACACTTATGAGGCATTATGAGTATTGTCTTAGGTTTTTGTTGCACACTGTCGACATTTACAGAAGCATATGTAACAAGTATACTAGTATTTTTGTGAGTTCATGTATCTGGCAAATTTTAATAGCTTTACTCAATGCTAACTCACTATAAGTAGGAGAATTTTTCTTATCATGTCATTATTAATGCCACATGCAAGGTATTCTTTTAAGTCATCTTGTAGATCCCAAAATCTGCATGTTTTTGCTTTATTTCTTAAGTCAGTAACATATGCTTCCATGGTTTCAGCAGGCTTTTGATTTCTCATATTGAATTTATGCCTCTCCATCATTATATTCATTTGGAGGTTACACAGTTCTCGAAATTTATGCTTTAAGCATTCCAGTTCTACGAGGGTTTCAACTTGAACAATGAAACAGTGGTTTTCTCCCTCTCCTGCATAAACAGCAGGTGCACATACAAAAGAACATTCTTACTCAATAGCCTCTGAACCTGCCAAATTGAGAAATATAAATGCTCATGTGCATGCATCTTTCTCTGAATATGCAGCTGCTATGAATATATCATATTTTTGTGCAAACACATACCAATTCTCCATGACATTGCCATCAAACACCAGCAGATGGGGTCTATGAAATTGGCCTGCCATACTGTCAATATATATTTATTCACCTTTTCCACTTCAGTAAGTTGTTACACTTGGATGATATTTAGTTGGCATCCCACTTCTGGCACCATGTTGAATGACTAGTGGAGACAGAGATTGCAAGTTATCAGTGGTTTATTGTACAGCCGATGTGGATCCATCTGCATACACATTAAATACTTACATATAAATCACTTGCTTAATACCGCCCACCCCGTGTGCTTCCTTAGCTACAGTGGCTGTCAATGTACAAAACAATGGAGCATAGTCACTGTTCTACACTTACCAGGGTACCCAATTATACTGAGTGAAATTAATAACAATACCAATGGTAATGTTGACCAAATGGCAAGGCTTTCAGGAGAGGCCATAGTATCACCAACTAAATATAAGTACTCTCAAAGGTTAACATATTCTCTAAAAGATCAACCACCATGAAAAGTTTAAATATATTTAATAATACATAATAAAAGAACATGAAAATACTAAACATCTGTTTACAATAAACACCAGAGTTATAGCTACAGGAAATATTATAAAATTATTTTACTTACATAAGGGAAATTGTGAAACGAAATTGGCACATACTTATGGTAGATTCTGCCACCACGGAGTTGGTTGGGAAGACTCCCCTTTTTGTTTTTAGGAACAGCTTGACTCTGAAACGGCTTTTATGCAAAGACACAATACGAGGCATTATTAATAATTTAAGTACCACACCTAGAGATCTGAATTTTGGGACCTTTTCATGTGGACACTGTAGTATGTGTCTAGCTATTACAACTATCCAGTTTTTCCAACATCCTTGTTTGGACTACAAGCTTACTCCTAGGTTCACTGCCACTTGTAATAGTGTTAATTTAGTGTATCTTGCATACTGTGGTTGCTGTGAGTGCTTTTATGTGGGTAAGACCTCTAGGAGGCTAAGATATAGGGTATATAATCATCTCTATGATATCAGAAATTTGAACCTACAGAATGCCTTAGCCAAACATGTAGCACAGTTCAGTATACATTTCTTTAACTTCATGGTTTTGCAGATAGTGACATTGAATGAGAGGGGGGGAATTTGAATAACCAGCTTGAGATGGTGGAATTGAAATCGATCCTTAGGCTACATGCACACATTTTTCCTGGGCTGAATAATTATCTAAGTTTAAAACCTGTGCTGGAGGCCAGACCTTTGAAATAAACATACTTTTAGGTTTGTAATCTATATAGAATTACACACATATATCTTTATTATCTTATGATGATATGTTCTATCTACATTTTGCACCTACATTTCCATGTGATGGTGTGTTGGAATGATGAGTGTGATCTATTTTTATTATTTTATTTGCCTATGCTATTGTATATGTAGTTTATTGTACTATTTAGGAACTTTGTCTGTTTTTGTGATGTAGTAGTTAGATTTTTATATTAACTGCAGTCCTTGTATTTTGGTATTTTCAGTTGTATAAGAGCCTGTAGCTTTAAGTCTTTGGCTTGTTTCAGCATTGCAGCTTAATTGCTTTATTTTATGATGCATATTTACTCTATTGACTTTAATTGAAAGGGTGGGGCACTTGCTGTTATTTAAATTTGGATGGATGGTTTGTTTTTTGAGATCTGAAGAAGCATGTTATGCACATGAAAGCACTCATCCTGCTCTTTGTTCAATAAATTAAGTTGGATTTTATGAGCCTGGTGGTCCTGCCTTGTTTTTTGTTTTGATTATCTCTTGCTTTTTGCTTTCTGCGCTTGGACCTTTGGGCAGCAATATACACCTGTTTATTTACTCTGAAATATTAAAAATAACACAAATGGAAAGGTTTACACAGATACAGAAAACCAAAACTTAACTAATATCACTATATTTTCCTGACTGATCAAAAGAATTACTGTCCCCTAGTTCACTTACTAGAGCAAGGCAAAATGAAATGGGTGAGAGGTCCTTCTTTGTCAGGTTTCACAAACAGACTCCTGAGAGCTAAATGACATCTCTCACTAATATCTAAATATCATTTCAGTGCTGGCTATAGAATGATATCACATCTGGTCACCTGACTCTGGTTCCCACACTACCTTCTTTACTAGAAACCTGAGCCTGGATTTTGCACATATGTGTCATAATACACACACACACACACACACACACACACACACACACACACACACACACACACACACACACATACTTAACACTTCCACTCTTCCTACAGAGCTAGTAAGCCAGTCTTCTCACACACATTTCATTTCTGGCTGCAGTCAGAGCTGTAGGATATAATCACTATGGCCTAAAACAAACCAGGTAATTTAATTTTAGCCTATTTTTCAAAGTTAACCAGATTGAGATTAACCTCTTCTCTTCCAACATCCTCTGTTATAATATAAATTTCAACAGTTACAATACTGTCTGACATATATGTATATTTCTTTTCTGTCCAGCAGGACCCACTGTTGGTACATTTTTAACAGAAGCAGCTTTACAAATACTTTTTTCAATACAATTACAAATCAGTTTGATATACAAGTGACATACAGTTCTTTACAAAACTCCAGCTAGCTATGCTGACATATGTTACACATCCATTGCCCTACTCTTACTGGCATAGCTGGCATTACCTCATCACAGATGCATTTAGGAAAGGGAGTGCCCTTTGCTAGTAAAGATCATGCAACTCCTATTAAATATTATCCTACAGATGACAACTTTGAAATTCAAGATACTAATAAACAGCAGTCTGAAGATTCAATACATTATTCATTCCACCCAAGTTAGCTTTAGAAATTTCTTTAAGATAAACTACCTACTCCTAAGTGATACATTAGTAAGCTTCAGTTCCCCACCAAGCCCAGTTAACTTCACTAAATATGCAGAAATGTATACTAGCACACTACACCAGCATGTAAACAGCTGTGCAGATGCAGCTATACCCTGTAGTAACCAATGCAGGGCAAATTCCAGAAACAAACCCACATGATGGAGCCATAAAATCCACAAGCTTTATAATAAAAGGAATAGAATTTTGACCAAAAGTAAGAAGAGTAATTACCATAATGTTAGAGCCTTTGCCACTAAAATAAACAAAACAACTCAGGAGCGTAATAAAATCCATCAAAACCAAGTTTGAGGATAAAATGGGTACCCAAGCCAAACCACAATGCATTTTTTTATTTATGTTTGCGATCTCAAAGGCACAATGCAGCAATACACTGACCTGATTGTGAATGATGTTACCTACACTGAGACTGAAGATACAGATAACCCTCTGGCTAATAAATTTAGCTCTAATTTCACCCGTCTCCCCCCTCTGTCTGTCCATCAAGATGTACCTGAAATTGTCTCACCTCCAGCTATCACACAAGACCAAGTCCTAAAAGTGCTATAAGAAGCTAGAAATACTGCATCAATGGGTCCTGACAATATCCCTGGATGCCTCTTAAAAAGCATGAAACACAATTTAGCCACACCCCTAACAACATTGTTCAGTCTCAGCCTTCATACAAAATTTGTACCAAGTGAATAGAGAACAGCTACAGAAGGACCTTCCACAGACCCTAAATATTACAGACCAATAAGTCTGACCAGTCTCATGTGCAAATCTATGGAAAGATTTATCATGGAATTAATCAATCAGGATATTGAGAACCTCCAAACACTAGACCCATCTCAGTTTTGATTCATCAAGGGTAGATCATGCTTACTCAACCTGGTAGATTTTTTTGGAAAAGATCACCAAAGCAATGGATGAAGGCAAAAGGTACACTCCACATACCTTGACCTGGCCAAAAATGTTGGCACCATTCCCCACTCAGGCATAGCAGAAAAGCTAAATAAACTGGGAACAATCCCCTATGTCACCCAGTGGATTGTCAACTGGCTCACATATAGGATGCAGATAATAAAAACGGGGGAAGTTACTTCCACAAAGAGACCAGTCACCAGTAGAGTCCCCAAGGGTTTTGTGCTGAGACCTCTCCTGTTTCCACCCATCCATCTACAACTCTTTTTTTCTCAGTTTGCACATGGGGTTGGAGTGCTACTTCAATGGTGACAATCTAAAGTCAAGGTTTACACTACCAGGTGGCTAACCCTGCCTCAGTAGTTCTTTCACACTACACACTCACACCTATGGCCAATTTAGATTGTCCAGTCCACCTACTGAGTATCTCTGGAATATGGGAGGAAACTGGAGCACCCAGAGGAAACCTATGTGAACACACGGGGGACATGCAGACTCCACACAGAACTCACCACAGCCAAGAATTGAACCAAGGATCCACTTGTGATGCAACAACACTATCTGCTGTTCTACTGTTCCACAGTAACTAGAGGTCAGAATCAAACCCAGTATCTTGTATCTGTGAGGCAAAGACCTTAACTATTATGCCATCCCAGTCCCTCTACAGTTTGTCATCTACTTTTCTGAAGTAAAAGCCATACCAAAGGGCTCTGGCTGACTAAGTTTGCAGATTACTGTGAGCTAGGAGCAATCACTGAATCCCCAAATGACTTAGCCATCCTGTAGAAAGATTTGTCTCAAATAAATAACTGGTGTCAAAATCATGGTCTGAAACTAAATGCCAAAAAATGCATTACTGTATTCTTTGGGAACTCATCTACCACAGGGAATTTCCACATTGACCATATGCCTCTAAGAGTTGACCCTGTTGTTCAGGATTTGGGAATCCATATCGATAGTAACCTAACTTTTAACCAACTTGTGTCTATTGTTGTAAGAACATCCTTCTATATTGCACATCTTATAAACATAGGGATTGTGTCTTGATCTAGGGATGTCATTGTATTCCTTTACTCAACCCTCATGAGGCCAGTCATTGAATATAATGCCCCCTTTGGCATGTATCTGTTCAGACACATGCAACAACTGGAACACCCACAGACATAGGTTCATAGGTAGGTACTAGGCTATCTGCATGAGGGCATTTATAAGCCTATAAATCCAAAAGATAAATCCGAACCAAAAAAATAAGCAAACCATGGCACAACAGGACCCGGAAAACCAGCAAGGTTGCAAATTGAACCCACTTTATTGTAAAATAAAACCAAGATAAAACCAAGCGCTTTCCCTCGGTTATTACCGAGCTTTTTCAAGGTGAATGACAAACACTTGCTGTTTCAGCTCCAGTGTTTAAATACTAATTTCAGTCATCACATGGTCTTCTTAATTAACAAAATTCCAATGTGGCTGAAATGCAGCCGTAACACCCTCCAAATTACAATTTTAACTGCTCAAAATGTATATAAAAACTAATAAAAACCAGATCCAAAACAATAAATGTCCCTTCATAAAACATAACCAACATACATTTAAAAGTGTGTGTCATAAAATTTGTAAATGCTGTTTAACAAACTTTTTAGTGATGCTGCTAGTCTTTTGTAACTAATAATAACCAGCTATTACACTAAAACCCCAGTTTATATGGAACAATATCTAATTTATAGTCAGTTTTTTCTATACAAACAGGAATAACAAAGGTACCAATTGGACAGTGTATCTTATATTAAAAAATAACTTGCATTAAAAAATATATATTACAAATGGGCCTTTCTCAATTTTAAGACACTGTTGATGTTTATAGTCTCATTCAAACCGGGCAACCTTGCTGAATCTAATTTCAGTTGCCAGCAAAATTCTCTGTACTCCAATCTAGTTTCCCAACTGCCACCCCTAATAGTGTTACTTGTTCCAAAACCATAAATTTTATAAGCATGTTGTTACAAGCCTGGGAATGCTTGTAAAAGGCATTACTTTCTTTACCCTTAGGTACTAGGCTATCTGCCTGAGGGCATTTATAAATAGCCAGAGTGTGTCGGCTTTTGCCAACCCATTGATTAATTAACTGATTCTCTGTCAAGCAGACCTATGAAGTGATTCCAGGGGTGTATTTTCTGTTACCCATCCACTCATCAAGGTTTCTCCTGAAGAGTGATAGTGAAGGGCTCTGCCTAATGTAGTTAGGAATTTTGTTCCAAAACATGGGGAGTCTCTGTGACAGGAATCTATCCCTCCAGCATGTTCTATTTATTGTTGTGGCGAGCTTTAGTTCACTAGAGCAAGTGGCTCACAGTGACTTGGATTTCTTTAGGTGGAGCATGTCCATCAATTCTGAGTTGGACATGGCTTTGTAAGTCAGGCAGAGATCACCTCTGAGTAAATGATATGCCACTGAGTACAGCCGGAGTTTTTCCAGTCGGGCTGCATAGGACATATGTTTGAGGCCAGTAATCCTCTTGGTGAGGTACTTTTGTGGTCTTTTCAGCTGTTGGAAGTGTCTTGTGAGGTACATCCCAAATGGGGCATTGTACTCTATGATGGGTCTGATGAGTGACGAGTAGAGGGGCACTATAACCTCTTTATTTCTAGATGCAAACCCTTTAGTAATTAGATGGGCTACATAGAAGGATTTCCTAACTACTATGGCAATATGATTGTCAAAGGAGAGATTACTATCTTCCTGGGTCCCCAGATCTCTTATTGCCTCTTCTGTATTAAGGGGGCTGCCACCTATGTGGTAATTCATGGGTGTTTTGTTTTTCCCAAATGGGATGACTATGCATTTTTTGGCATTTAGCTTGAGACCATGACTTTGACACCAGGTGTCCGTCTCAGTAAGGCCCTTTTGGAAAATGTCCATGTCAGCCGGAGAGTCAGTTATGGCTCGCAGTTTGCAGTCATTGGCAAACTTGGTTAGCCATAGTCCTCCTGTGTTTGCCTGTACTTCTGAGAAGTATATGCTGAACATTAGGGGTCACAGGATCAAGCCTTGTGGGACACCAGTTGTGACTGGTTTAGAGTCGGACCTGGAGCCTGCTATTCTTACAGTGTAAGTTCTGTCTGTAAGCCTAAAAGACAGAAAAAACTGGCTTGACACCGCTATATGGATAAAAGTTTAATAAAACAAATACAAACACTGTAGTAAGCGCTTTCGGGTTCACCAACCCTTCTTCAGACAATGAAACACATACTATTCCACATTTAAAAAGCAGTTTCAACCAATCAAATGCTAATAATTTACCCGCCTATTTTGTAGTGCAGGTTTTAAAGGTATCCTGTCATTTAATCCTGGATATCTGTGAGATGTGAGTGTAATAATCCATTTAGACTCCAAAGATTCAGTGTGTAACTTGATATCCCCCCCTCTGACACCCAACCTAACATTAACTATGGCTTTAAACAAAAAATTGGCAACCCATCTCGTGCCGTAGGGGTTTATGTTCAGGCTGGTGAGATTTTCTATAATTCCAGAGTGGGGCGTGGTGTCAAAAGCCTTGGTGAGGTCAAGGTAGGCAGTGGAACAACCTTCCCCTCATCTATGGCCTTGGTCACTGTCTCGAAGAAGTCAACAAGGTTTAATAGGCATGATCTGCCCTTAACAAAGCCAAACTGGGTCAGGTCAAGTTTTTGGAGGTTCCCAATGTCTTTGTTAATGAGTTCCATGATGATGCGCTCCATAGCCTTGCAGACCAGGCCAGTCAGGCTTATGGGGCAATAGTTACAAGGGTCAGTTGTGGCCCCTCCTCTGTGGAGCAGAATAACCATTGCTCTGCACAATTCTATGGGCACATAGTCTGTGGAGAGGCTGGGGTTGAACAGTGTGTTTAGGTAGGGGGTTAGTTCGTTCTGTAGTTTGTGCAAGACGCAGCCTGGGACGCCATCTGGCCCCATTGACACTGTGCTTTTGGCTTTTGAAAGGGCTGTTTTCACCTGTGCATCTGTGATTTCCAAGACACTACACTTTTCCGGTATTATTGTGGGCCCTTTTGGGGATGAGAAGGGGGTGAAGTTTGCACTGAATCTATCTTCCAGGATGTTGGCAATATCAGTAGGTTCAGTATATTTTGTGCTATTTTGCACTAGCTCAGAGCATATCTGTGAGTTGCCACTTAGATTCTTGACATAGCTAAAGAAGGCTTTGTGGTTATCTTTCGAATCCTTGGCTATTTTTCTTTTGAAGTTAGCCTTGGATGATTTTATGAGGGACCTTAGTTTCTTACTGATACTTTCCTTCTTGGGATTTGCTTTTTTTCTGAACTAGTTTCCTCATTCTATTGTATAGTTTATTTATGGCAGGGGTCCACCAGACTAGTTTCCTTCTCTTAGGGGAGTCAGTCTTGGTTTTGCTAGGGATGGCACAATCCATACATCCTTGTAGGTGCTCATAGAGTGCATTTATAAAGGTTCCTGCATCTTGGACACTGCTATCCTTTAGCATGGGGGCTGTGAAACTTACCACCTCTGTCTTAAGTAAGGTGAAGTTTGCTATAGAAAAGTTTTTCACTGTGGTTTCCTTGGTTGGGGGTGGTGGTGTGGTGCGGACATCCAGAGTGATTAGCTTAAGGCCTGATCTAACCAGTGACGGGTTGATCTCCGGTGCGGAACACCTGTCGCCCATGTTGGTGATGACCAGGTCCATTATGTTTTCACCTCTGGTAGGGGAGTTTACCAGCTGATCCAGGGCATTTGAGTTGATAAATTCCAGGAAGTGCTGCACCTGGGAGTTTGTACTTGAGTAGTTTTCCCAGTTAATGGTAGGGTAATTGAAATCGCCCAATATCAGTGTGTTCGGTAGGGCCTTCATATTTTCCAGTGTCTCCAGAAAGGTGGAGTGGTGGTTCTGGGTCATGGAGGGTGATCTGTAGCAGGCCACAATTTGCATTGCAGATTTGCCCGATGTTAGTTGCACATGGATGATCTCAGAGGTATCATGCTGCGCCACTAACCTGGAGGTGTAGGTATCCTTGATGAATATGGATACACCCCCTCCTTTTGTGTTTCGGTCCATATTCTGTGGCCGAAATGTGTGGTATGACTTGTAGCCTGGTAGTGCTGGGGTGCTCTGTGGAGCCTTGAACCAGGTTTCAGTTACTGCACAGATGTCAATGTTCTCCACACTGAGGAGTGCTTCGAGCATGTGCATTTTGAGATTTAAACTCCTGGCATTGAGTAGCATAACTCTCATTTTTTTATTTGTGCTGTTTACGGAGGTGGGTTTGACTTGCCTAAAAAAGGCACTATGGAGGCAGCAAGAGCCTTGGCCAGTATTCGAAAGCCTAGGGGTGACAGGTGCAAGTCATCTCTTGCAAAGCAACGAGGCTTGTCAAGCATGTCGTCCAAGGCTGACAGACACTGGATCATCCCCTTTGAATGACACCAGAAGCTTAGCCAATTGTTGAAATTGATCATTTTTTCTTTATACTGCGGTATCATTCTTGGTAAGGGCAAGATGCTACTTAGGGTCAGGGTCATACCCACCTGGGCTACATGATCAGAGCTCTTCCATGTCTCTTTTCATGTAGTCCAGGGAGGTACGTCTCAGGTCATTCACACCAACATGAACAATGACAGAATCATATTTGTACTTGTTCTGGTGTGACCTGATTGCTTGTGTTATGTGGTGGATTGTGGCTCCCGACAGGCAGCTAACAGTAACCTTCTCCTTGTCCAGCCTAGTGAGTGGGACATCAGTGTGCCTGGCTATAGAGTCACTTAATAGTAGTGTGTTAAGTATGTTATTTCGCCTTAAAGGCTGTGATTGTGCGGCACACTGATTTTGTGTTTTATGTGTTGTCTGGTTTGTGATGGGAGGTGCAGGTTTTTTGGGTGTCTGCTGTGGAGGTCTCCGATGCTTTTGCAGGTTTTTATTAAGAGCCTCTGATTATGATTTTTGTGTATTTATGTGTATTTTTTGCCAGTGGTGGTTTAGCATGTCTATGTGAGGCTGGAGGTGTGGTGCAAGTGTTAACCTTCTCTTCATGACTGCCTGTTTCAGTCTTGGGTGGAGAGAGCTTAGCCTCCAATTTAGCTATATAATTGCATCTCGCACATATGTTAATGTTTTGTGGTAGGAGGAGAGGTTTGTCTGTGTACATGAGGCAATTGTAACATTGCCTCGGGATACCCAGGTTCACCAGCTGGACTGGAGAGTATACCTGAAATTGCCCTTTGGTCATGCCTGAATAGTAGGGTGAGCTGCTTAGTTGCTTGGTTGGTGAGGGGTGAATATGTCGGGGTATGTTAGTGCTTGCTATTAGGTCTTAGCAAGTGCTGGACTGTAGGATGCTTTTTAAGTGCTTAGGTTGAGAGTTAGACTACTTTCAAGGGAAAAACTGAAGAGGAGACTTGGTGGTGCCGGGAATAATTTAGCCCTAGCTAACCGGCACTGCCCGAACATGCAAAACTGTGCAAATGCTGTTTTTACAGTAGGGAAATGAAAAAGATAGAAATTAGCCTAAAATGACCTATAAACTACTAACTTCTGGGCTGGAACCACACCTCCAGGGACAGATGGCTGCTCAAAGCTCCGTCTCTCACAGGTGAACACAGAAACCTCCTTCTATCCAAATAAGGTATGGGCAACTCGGAAACCTGCAACACATCCCTGAATTCAGCACTAGCCTGAAAACTGGACTATACTGGCTTAGAAAGGTGGGAAACAAGGAAAACATTTTTTTTTAAGATAAGGCAAAAACAGTAAAAAATACACTTAAAACAGCTTTAAATGACTACAAGCAGTAAAAAATACACTTAAAACAGCTTTAGATGACTGCAAGCAATCAGAAAAAGCTTTTAAACAAATTACCCAATTAACCAGTAGAAAAATCTCAAATTTACCTTACTAAAAATATACAATGTCTAAACAACATGTCCTACATGGACAAACTCAAAACCCATTTTCTATATGCAGTATCTTACAGACCCCTAAGAGGTGACCTGTGTCTGGCACACTAGGTATCCTCCATCTCTTTACTGATGGATTTAGTGCATATCAGCAAGTCACAAGTCACACAGTGCAGGGTCTAAATCTCTTTTGCAATATCAAAAAAATGTCTTTGAGGAACAGGTATATTTCACAGAGGTTACCAGTGCTATGGAACAGGCACCCCCTCCACATAAAACAAAGTTCATCCCTGGCCATTTTCAAGTGAAACTTAGACCTATGGGAAACAGAAACATTTACCTTAAGACTGCACCCTGTACTACTGATGAATGGATGCAGCTCCTAAATGCTTTATCCCATGCATGGGTCCCCTCAAATTATCTATGATCCCAGTTCCTCTCATTAGGGGTAATATATAATTATCAACCATGGGATGGGTAAGGCCAATCTCTAACCAAATGGGATAGGTTATTTCAAGCACAAAAAGAGAAACTGGCTAGGTTTAAAATGGTCCATAAGGGCAACTAGTCTAGTTTTTACCTATGAACCTATAAGGGAAGTGTGAGATTTTGGATGCAGATATTTCAGAAGAACAGCAATAGCCATATAGGAAATTATATTTGTACAGTAGTAAAAAGTATTGTAGAAACTAAGCCAATATGAGAATGGAGAAAGAAAATTGCAGTAGGGATGACTGCAGTTAGGAGTACAAAGAATAGGCAAAAGGGGGCTGGAATTTACTGGAGAAAACTGGCAAGATATTGGGAGCAAATAACTATAGAGGGAATGGGAATAGAATGATACGAAATCAAGAAGACATTTGGACTGCAGGCTAGAGACAGCCTTCCCAGTCAAGGATTTATATCAGAGTATAAGCAAAGAGAAAGGGATTGGGGAATCCTAAGTGAAAGTCCTGCTCTGATAGAATTTTCAGTTGAATCTAGAACAAAAGCTGATGTTAAAAAGGGATAACTAGCAGGGCATATAAAATATTGCACAATAATTATAAGAATCAATCAGAAGAGCTTGAAAAAGATTGGGAAGAGAGATTGGGTAAGCAAATTTCAAGGAAACAAAGGACATATGTATGGCTCCCAAATATGGGAAAAAGCCTACAATATCTAGTATTTTTGCTTGCAAGTGTTTACATAGGTATTTTAAATCCTAATCAGACTCCAAAGAAATTTTCCTCAGATAGATGGCAAATGTTGGAGGTGTGATAGGGAAGAAACAAGTAACTGGGAGCATATGGTTTGGGAGTGTAACAAGTTGGCAGACTTTACAATTTCTTACAGAGTATGTCAGTATATTGCCAGATATATTGGGTGAACAAATGGATGAAACTAAGGAAATGATTTTTATGAGCTGGGATACAATATCTGAACTACCTAGACATAGTAAGGCCTTAAGTTTAATTCTGGAGGCTGCCAAAAAAAGCAGTTGCTAGAAAATGGAAATCAAAGTGTAAACCAACTGTATTTGAAGTATTGAATACTGTAACAAAGATAAAAGAATGGATAGTGGGATCTTTAGAAAAGGTAATGAGCAAGTTACTCAGAAAAAAAAAACTGTGGGAGCAGTACATGCAGAATAATGTTTTGGAGACATGAGGTTTAAGGGCAGGCAGGAATTGAACAAGTTATATAATGATTGATTGATGATAATTATACAAAGGAATGTGTGTGATGCATAATATTTGTAACTGGGAACATGTTAATATGTCTTTTTCTTTTGTATAAATGTATTTTTACCTGTGTCAAGTGATAATTCAGTAAAAGTGTTAGCAAAAAGAAAAACTGAAATAGGTGGTTAAATGTCAGAGAAATTTGTTCTTTAGGTATGGTGGGAATGCTTGCATGTGTCTTTGTGACACTGTAGGCACCAATCAAGGAGTAATACAGCTTTTCCCTTAAGTGTGAATGAGTTAAGAAGATGGTTGGTAAGATCCCACTTTTTGTTAACAAATGTAGCAGCAATTTAATCAGCAATTTAGAGAATGTAGTGGGGCAGGTGGTAGCTTGAGGTGTGGGAGACATTCTCCTGCAACAGATGCATTTAAGGTAGATTTGCTGTTAATTGGCTATATTCCTTGTGTGTGAGCACTAAAACTAATTATCTAGCCTTTGACAATATCATTGCAGTATGCACAATATGGTATATACAGTAGGCTGTACCACCTACTTGCTATTGTATATTGGGAGAACTACTAGAAAACTGAGCATTAGAATATACAAGATTATGTATGCCATAAAAAACTAATAAGATCAATGCTTTGTTTAGGCATAACTTTAAACTGCACAAGTTTTGAAAGATTCTCATTTTATGCTCTAGACTGTTTGGATGTAGACTTTGAGGGTGGAAATTTTGAAATACATCCAGGCTACAAGGAGCACTGTTGGTAGATAAGGCTGAATGCATCTTATGCATCATGACTGCATACCTGTCTAAATTATATATGTGTTTTGAAATTAAAGGAACTTGAACACTGATGATTTTTTTTTAAATATAAAATGTGGAATAGGGAGGCAGTCATAATAGGTAATAATCATAATGGGTAACATTAATATGAACTGGTCCTCTTGTAACTCACTACATCCTACTGATCATATTAACCTCCATGGCTTCACTCAAATAATTCAAACTACAACTAGAATAGGTAAAGCATCAAAAAAGGAATCCATCAAGGGGTGTGGCTTGGATGGCAAGCTGAAAACAGCAGAGTTCTTGAGCTCTGCAGGCTTCATTTTTTCTGACAGGATTTTTTAATTTAATTTCACCAACAAACCTGAAACTACTAAAATCAGATGCTGGAAGTCATAAGCTACAAGTTGGTGTAATTTTTAAGCTAAGATTTTCATATTTTCCTGTCAAACTTTCAAATGGAATGGGGCACTGAAACCACATTCATAAAGGAAGATGAGCAGCTCCAAGTTTTCTCAGTAAGAAACTCCAACGAAGAAAGAAATACAGGCAATCCTTACTATAGTTCAAGACTTCGTGGCTAAAATAGACAAATTAAACTTAAAAATGGACAATATAAAAGATGATAACATCAAACAAATGATCTTATTAAATGAAGTAATCAAACAACAAACTACCCAGATTGCTGCTTTGGAAGATGCTATAACAGATATAGACTATGGGTTAACAGAAAGAAAGAAAAACAACTTTCTTCTTCAAGAAAACACCAGACTCATTGAAAAGATAGACACCATTGAGAATAGAACCATGAGAAACAATATAAGAATCTATGGTATCCCAGAGCAGATGGAGAGGGACAATATGATTCATTTCCTGATCTCTTGGATTCCTAAAATCCTAAACCTACTTGAAGCACTATCATTTGGGATAGAAAGGGAACACATGTCTTTAACTACAACTTCTGTATCCAGTAAAAGCAGATGTCCAAGATCTATTATTGTAAAATTTATCTCCACTCAAGATAAAGACCTTGTTTTAAGAACTGCCTGGTTTCTTGCCCCATTAAAAATTGGTGACCAAACTATCAGGTTTGATAATGACTTTTAACCCCTTGTAATGTCCAAAAGAAGAGCATGTGTCCCTCTAATAAAAATCATTAAAAAGGAAGGAATCAAAGCACAACTCATTTTCCCAGCAAGAATAAGACTATCCTTGCCAGAAGGAAAGAAAACTTTTAACTCTCTGAAAGAAGCATCCACACGTGTCCAAAAAAAGAACCTTTTAAGTCAACCTGAACCAATGAACTTAAAAAGACAAGTTTCAAAAAATGAGTGGACTATTAAAGAAAAAAAGAAACCCAGAGAAAAATGATTATACATAACTTCACATTTCATGCAAGTTTTTGTTTTCTCCCTTCTAAATAATGTGGAATCTTTTCCAGAAGAATGCTAACTTTATAAATAATATATAGTATGCAAAATTCAAGTAAATCAAAATCTTATCCAACTGCAAACTACTATTTTATACTTTTATCTCTTTATATACATGGCATAGCACTAGTGAAATGGTATAAAATCACTCACTCATTTCATATATTTATATATATTTTTTCTATATCCTATACATATTTCTTCATGTATGTGCCTACCTTTTCTGTTTTAGTCCTAGTGTCATAGTATTTAATCACTGCAACAGAGAGACATGCTTACTGTGCTACTTTTAAGTATTTAAAAAGAAAGTGGTGACATTTTATTATTATTATATATACATTTACTACTTAATTGAGCTTCTGCAATGTGCCCCATTTAGCTAATATATCTTATAGCTGTGTGTGGTTGGTAATTTGGAGCCTTTATTTTAAATATTCATAATTTTACAAGTTATGCTTAAAAGCTTCACTTCACTAGAACATTCCCGCCTACTTACTTTT
This sequence comes from Protopterus annectens, assembly GCF_019279795.1. NCBI lineage: Eukaryota > Metazoa > Chordata > Ceratodontiformes > Protopteridae > Protopterus > Protopterus annectens. The sequence goes on along the minus strand of NC_056735.1, from coordinate 1,106,087,113 downwards.
TTGCTGGAATTTTGACAACTTTTGTGACAAGCTTGAGCTTCTAAAGGCTTCAGTTTGCTCTCAGAATCATGAGAAACAATCTGTGCTGTCTTTCAGGAAGTAGGCATGAACTTGTTTCTCATCACTGAACTCGACAATCAGATTCAAGAATGATCATTTCAACTGTGCTTTCATTCATTTAGCAATTATTTTTTATCTAAAAAGTCTTACAAGCATATATTTTAATGTAAATAGTGATTTATTTAATCTGAATTATATTTATATTTAATTAAGAATTACAAATATGTTTCTGACATTGACGTTTTTTAAAAGCATCTTTTTTTCCTGTCTGCTTTAATGACATTATAGTTCTGTATTTACTCATAGTAACAATTAATTATTAAGATTAATCAATTTATCTTAGTCTGTTTATATAAAAAAATAAGAAACTGTATACAGCTTCATGTTCTTAGTTCATGCATACATAGTATTTAAAACTGAATTTTTCCTTTTGTATGTTTTTAATGTACATGCAGTTTTCCTTCTGCTTGTTATTAATCTGCAGTAGCTTGGAATTCCCACTAGATGACATGAGAGGGTTAGTTTGTGGCTTCTATGAGAGATGCAGTAAGCCCAGATATAGTTAATCCATGCACAAAATTGTTAAAATATACAGTTTTATTGTTTTCAAATTTAGAATTTTTAAATTGTCCATAACAATTTTAAAAAATGTATTTGTCATAATGAATCAAGGAAAGCACTTTGCAATTTTACTTATAATAGCAGTTTCAATCAAATGATAATATTTACATTATATCTATTAATGTAAATGGGTTGAAGAACCACATGAAAAAGAGTAGTGTCAACAAATATTTAATGCTACATAAAGCAGATTTTGAATTAATTCAGGAATCTCACTTAGTAACAGAAGATCTAAACAACTTAACCTTTAAGGATTGTAAGATTTTGGTAAGTTCACACTACAACCACAAGAGAAGAGGTGCCCTAATTTTACACAGAAAATCAATGAGAATTCCAGAAATAGTTGACTCATACTCAAGCAATGATGGTATACTTCCTTTAGTCATACTAAAACTAGATAAAAAGATATACACTTTTGCAAACACTTACTGGATACCGGATATTGGAACTAAAACTGTGAAAAAACATTTAGACACCATAACATTAAAGTCTAAAGGTAAGTTACTATTAGCAGGTGATTTAAACTGTATTTTGTCCTCCACTGATACTACAAGCTCTAAGTCTTTCAAGATGTCCCCTGTTGCCAATTACTTGAACAACAATATAAAAGACAGAAACCTAATTGACACTGATGGTATAAAATATTATCCTCCCTAAAATATTCTCACTACTCTTCCAGATTTGGCACCAGACCAAAATAGACAAAGTCCTTGTGACCAGTTCTTTAGTGGCCAAAATTGATAATCTAGTGCTGACATTATACCCTATGTCTGACCACAATGCTATCACCTTCAATGTAACATTTAACACTGACCCCTTAAACTTCTGCCAAAGACTACCTTCTTATCTAGTAACAGTACAAGGATTTAAAGAATGGTTTCTGGATAAAATAAAGCTTTACCTAGACATCAATAATAATGGAGAGGTTTCAGATATTATCATATGGGACACTTTAAAGGTGGTGTTGCATGGTAAAGTCAAAAGTTGGTATATAGATAAAAGGAAAGAGTGGGATAAAAAAAACTAGTAGACATACAAAAAGAAATTAGTGAACTAAAACTAATGACAAATCTTCATTAGCTGATATATGTAAACTGAACAAGGAATATCAGGATATCATGCAGCATAAAATATCAATAAATCTGGGGAAAAATCAGATTACAATCCTACTCAATTAATCCCAAGAGTATGCACAGGATTGCAATTAGATCTAAACACTTAAATGAAAAAGTCATATAAAAGAAATAATATACACTAGAAATAACCAGACTATCAAAGTTACAGATCTAAAATATATCTTATTATGTTTAAAAAATTACAAGAATATTAATAATAATAACTCATCTACAAGTGATAAAAGTATACACAACTTTCTTGCCAATGATATTCAAAAGAAGCTATCCAAACACAATATTAATAATATAGACAAATCCCTTTCCTTTAAAGAATTAAAGGAACAAATAAATAAAAAAAACCTTAAGACAAAAAATGCACCAGGGCTGGATGGTCTAATTCTGGAATTTTACAAACTCTTACCTGATAACATCTTGAAAATCGTACTCTGTGCATTCCAAGAAGTTAAAGGTACAGCAAACATCCCTCCCTCATGAAAATATTCTAGCATCTCTCCCATCTTAAAACCAAATAAAGAGCCCAACCTTTGCACATCATACAGGCCAATTTCTTTGCTTAACATTGATTACAAGATATTTGTGTCTATCTTAGCAGACAGATTAAATAACATTCTTTCAATATTAATTCATGAAGACCAAAGTGAGTTTATCAAAAACAGAAAGGTACAACACAATGTAATTAGATTACTGTCCTTAATAAACTTAGCAAACAATAGAAAAATTAGCTTTCTATTTTCAGCCTTGATATAGATAAAGCTTTCAACTCCCTAAGTTGGCCATATCTGTTTAAAGCTCTGCAAAAATACAATTTCTTCCCAAACTTTATAGGATTAATCAAAAAAACTATATGAAAAGTACGTAGCCTATGTAAAGATTGGATTTTATTTATTTAGCTTATTCAAAATATTAAGAGGTACTAAACAGGGGTGCCCCCTCTCCCCATTATTCTTTGCCCTGGCTGTTGAGCCTCTTGCAAATTATGTTAGAAATAATGACAGTGTTAAAGGATATAATGTGTCAGATAAATTAACTCCAAGATACAACTGTTTGCTGATGACCTACTAATAAATTGTAATGATATTGAAAATTCAATACATCACCTATTACATAATCTAGACTTCTTTGCAAACACCTCTGGTCTAAAATTCAACCACTGCAAAACTCAGGTACTTCTAGTGAATAAAAATGTTACTATGAAACTTAGATAAAAAAGAGACATAAACTGGGAGGGTACGCATATTTAATATCTAGGTATCATTATTGAATCTAATTATATATCTGAAGAAGCTACTAGTTAGTGAAAGCGCTTATCGTGGTTTATCTGTGTAATAAACTGAATTATTTGTCTCAGAAGACCGGATTACTTGGATTCTTTACACATAGAAGGTTATTTCTCACTCTGTCAACGCTTGCTTGAGTTATTTATCCATTTACTTATCTTTTTTATAAGCAAGCGTGCTGTGGCAGTAACCAGTATTTTTAATTTACCTTTCAACGCTGTTCCTATAAAAAAATCACTCACATCTAATTACCAACAACTTATAAACTCAATTACAATTCTAACTGACAGTTGGAACCGACTCTTCTTCACATTTGAAGACAGACTAACTTTAATCAAAATTATACTGTTACCTAAAATCTTATTCAGTGGCCAACTCTAATAATTCCCCACCTGACAAAATTAAACAGAAAATTAATAGCTTATTACTTGACTTCCTTTGGTATCCCAAAAAAATCAAGAATTTCTCTTCTCTATCACACCACAAGCTGGGATGAAGGAGGTATAGGGTTTCCAAAAATTGATTTTTATTTAAACTCCGCATTTATTAACATAGTGTTGCTTTGGAATAATACTTCTTATACATCATATTGGAAATGAATACATGAAACCTTACTTCTTAAGAGTAATAGGACATTGCTTGAACCATATACTCAGACATATATGGATTTTAAAAATATACATTCAAAGTAAAAAGTCAAAACTTGTTCTTACACCTATTACAAACCAAATATTGATCTTGTTTAAAAAGCTTATGTTTTCTAATCAATTAATTAACAATTTATTAATAATTATGTTTCCTATTGCCTACACAAAATTATTGATATTTTTTGATACTCAGAAAATGTTAGAATTTAAGAAGGATGTCCTATTATATTGTAATCAATTTCTCTTAGCTAATAAAATAAGTTCTGCAGACTATTTGATCAGCAGATATATTTTGCAAAATTGGAATTGGCTGGACATCCAAACTTGTAAGGATTTTATACATACTAAGCGTGTACCCTTATTAGAGGCATACAATAAGAATAACTTGAAAATCTTGGATTTTATCTCAATAATTATTAATAGCTCACCCAAGAACACTTCATACATATCTGTTATTTACAAAATTCTCAGAAATGATTTTAGCAAAACAGATATTTCTTTTTGGTGTTATCCAAGTGACATTAATAAACAAGTATTCTCAGAAAAAGACAAAAAACTTTGTTTACAGTCGGTGAAGGAATCCACGTCTTCCCTGTTCTGGTATGTATACACATGGGAATTTTTGCATAGATGTTTCTTCACCACACACAGACTAGTAATAATGTAAAAGAAAGATGAAATTAAATGCTGGAGATGTGGACACCCTGATACTGACTGGATACATATGGTTGTTAATTGCAAAATAATTTCCCCATTTTGATTAGACGCTCAATACCTTTGTAAAGCTCTATGGAATGACAACTGTATAATTTATGACTCCCTTATCCTTTTCAGTGTTTCTGTTCCTGAAGTCATTCTTAAAAATCAAACAGTTTTACTATGGTCTATCCTCTCTGCAGCAAGGAAAATTGTTACTAAAAATTGGAAATCCCAATCTATTCCTGTCGTTAAAGATGAGTTTATTCATCTTGTGAAATACATTTGTAAGAATGAGATTGCTACTATAAAAGCAAGGACTAACTACATAACCCATCATTTAATTGCTTGGACAAAATTATCTCATCTGTTAGAGAAATATTAAGTGTTCTCCTATGTATATTGCTTTTTTAATTGTTATGGACATTGTATATAGTTTGTTTTTTTCTTATTACTATGCTGTTAAGCTATTGTGTTATAAAATGAATAAAAATGTATTGGAAGAAACAAAAGAAGTCCATCCTCAACTGGATCCTTACTAAACAACCCGCACTATCACATCATTCTAGCAACCACCCAGACACTGTTAGCGACCACCTTCCAACCTTCATTCTCCGACACCAAGTAAATCCAATAAAATCTACCTCTTTCCAACAAATTTGAAATACAAAAAACTTCAAGTCTCAAGACTTTGTATCCACATTCAAACTCTGCAGTTGGAAACCACTTAAATTTCTCCCCCTAGACAGAGTAGTAGAATATTTCAACACTACATTCCTCAACATCCTAAATAAACTGGCACCGAATGGAACAGTTTAAATGAAGTCCAACTATGACCCTTGGTTTACCAAAGACACAAGATCACTTCTAAAAGAATGACATAATGCCTAAGAAATAAATCTAAAAATCAAATCATACTTGACAAAAAAACACTATACTGATATACAATCAAAGCACAAAAAGAACCCACAAAAGTTCTGGTCTGCTATTAGCAAAATAGCAACCAGGTCAAATTAGCATACCCTCCTCATCCATCAGTAACTGTACTGACAATATTGCCACTAAGTTTAACAAATATTTCACCAAATCCATAATAGCTAGTAATAGCTGTCTCTCACATCCTCCAAATCTTTCTTCCTCAGCTCAAAATAACAATTACTTTTCCTTACATCCAGTCCCAACAAGTACTATATTTAAATACCTTAATAAACTCAAACCCACAACCCTTGCAGCAGACAAACTACCTACCGAATACTTCAAAATTGCAGCTAAAGCCATTTCATATCCAGTGTCTTTATTACTCATTCATGCCATCTCTGAACAACATCTCTCTGTTCACTGGAAAATATCACATATAATACCATTACACAAAGGTGGAAACTCAGCTGAACTATCAAATTACCGACCTATTGCTATCCTATCACCTTTATCAAAAATTCTTGAAAAATGCATACATTCACAAATTCTGAACTATCTCTTAGCTAATAAGCCTCTAGCTAAAACTCAGCATGGATTCTATCCTAATCACAGCACTACCACAGCCCTTATTAGCTTTACTAACACCATTAATCAACACTGGAATGAAGGCAACCTTGTTTCTTCTATCTTTCTGGATCTCTCTAAGGCTTTTGATATTTTCTCACATAATAAGCTCTTAACTCTACTTTCTGAACCTAATCTAAGCTACTCCACTCTTGTATGGTTCCAGGACTGTTTATCTGGTTGCAGACAGGCTGTAAAATTCCAAAATAACCTATCTCCTCTGCTGTCTGCTACTTTAGGTGTTCCATAAGGGTCTATACTGGATCCTCTTCTTTTTACCATATTTACCAACAGCCTTCATACTGCCACTCTACATGCCACCTTGGTTCAATATGCGGATGACTCAACTGTAATCTGTTTTGCCCCTTCACTCAAACAAAAAGTAACACAGGAATCCTTTACTGCAGTTGAATCCTGGCTATCCAATGCACAGCTCATACTCAACACCAATAAAACTAAGCTGATGATATTTCATCCCACAAAAGCCACAGATCCCATCCATCCATTCAAAATAAGTTCAAGCAACAATACCCCCATTACACTAGTCCCCAAACCAAACTTCTAGGAGTTATAGATCACAACATGAAGTTCAACTTACACATTGTCCAAACAATAAAAAAAGTTTGCAAAAAACTTGGAAACTTATACAGGTGTAAAAAATACCTTTCCAATAATACTAAGACCATTATTGCAAGAACCCAGCTGGTCTCCACACTTCTCTGTGCATCCCCATATTTATTAACCTTAACAAATCAGACTTAACCAAACTAAACACCTGTTATAACAAAAATAGCAAAGTTTGCAACTGATTCAGCTTATAGGTCTAATCACTGCAAGGCCCTTAAACAACTGTCTTGGCTAGAATTACCCAGCCTGCTCAACCTTAACCAACTTACAATGGCCCATCAGATATTTTACCAACCTGAAAAAACTACAGTAATCCAGTAAAAATCACTAATTAACATAACCAGAAGTAAGACTAGTTTGGGTGACTCCAACTACATTGCAAAAACCTGGAATGCCATGACTCTAAACATAAGATCCGCAATCGTTAAAGCTAACTTCAAAAACGTTCTCAAATCCTATTTATCTAGCTCATGGATATGCACCTGTTCTGACCCAGGATAAACTACTAACACAATTTATAGTGAGCATTGTCAACACAGGATACCTATACATAAAGGCATACATAGGGTAATTTTTACATTTTCTGTTGCCTGCTGTTCCCACGTAGTTGTCTATGTCTGATTAGATATTAAGAATGTAAACCTGATACTTGCCCTTTCCTGAATATTTTTTTTTTTACTTTGCTGCATACTGGAGCAAACAATCTGTACATCCTTTACTAAAGAAACTAATTTGCTATTCAAAGCATGCATGCCGATTTGTTGGATAAATCTGTGTGCTCATTCTAAATCTCACCAGAACAACTCAGCTTGTCCATGCTAGTATGTGAAGAATTTTAAGATATAAAATAAAAAAAAGTATCTCTAGTAAACAGTTGTCCTTGGAGTAGAATAATAATAAAAAAGACCAGTAGTTACCTTACAAGCAGTTTTAAAGCATAAGTAAACAACAGACATATAAGTCGTTATTTATTGGCTTCATTCTTAGCAAACAACACACCAGAAAGTAGGACACAAACATCTCATCATTCTAAAAAAGTCAAATGGTGAGGTATTTTACACATATCAAATAGACAGCAGTTCAACTAAAAAAAAAAAAAAAAAGGCAGATACAGCAATGCACTCTACAGCCATTCTTATCTACAGCAGAGAATGTGCAGTACCTATCCTGAATGCCCCAGATGATGAGAAGCAGATGGAATTACATTAAACTTCTTTTCTATAATGACATAATTTAGAAAAGGTAAAAGTAAGTTAAATAATGTCATTGAATAATAGCAAGAATCTACTACTGGGTGTGGGTAATACAGAATTTATACACAATTGGCTTTGTTTGATCAAATGTGTAAGTATTTAAAATGATGGTTCTTTAAGGGCACAGTGTATATGTGATGTCAGTTAATGGAAGTTAGTATATAAGATTTACTAATTTAATTGAGATTTGTCTGAAGAAGTTCATTGAAATTATCTGAATGAAAGCACTTACATTAAATTGGTGTGGTTGTGATTTTACTCGACTGAAGTGTTACTTTTTGGAATCCTTGGTTGGTTTTATCACTTTTTATGTATTTATAGGTACATTCAGGCCAGTAAAGCCAAACACCACCAGCTATAGACCTGCATGTTTTTTTTTTACCTCATCAATACAGCATACGTGGATTGTTTGGCTACACTTTAGAAGCACAGAGCTTAAAATGAAGCCTGATTAACATTAGGGTTCCTGAAAAAAAATATATATAGAGACAGAGATACAGACAGACATATATAATGTACCTTGTAAAATTATATATATATTTGTGTTGAATTTAACTATTCCTGTTTGATACTTGTATATATTGAATTTATTTTTGTGATTTAAATCTCATATATATTAGGAAGCTCTGCATTACCTTGCAAGCTTTATTGTGAACTCCTGTTTTTAATCTTATCCTGCTATACTCCAAGGCTGTGACTGAAATGGGGCCACTTTGGACCAGTCCACTACTTGGTTTAGCAAAATAAACAGAGTAAAATAGGTGTGTATGTGTGTGCACAGTATGTGGATAGACAGACAGACAGACAGACAGATAGACAGATAGACAGATATGGTTCTACTTTGCAAGGCTGAATATTAAAGACACTGAAGTGGAAATGGCTGAGGAAAATGATTAGAGCAACTTTAGCAGTAAAAAAATACAAAAAAAAAAAAACAGTAACTGAAATAGTTGCAAAGCAGCAATCTAAGCAGGGCTCAATGCTGGCTGGGGGGACTGGCCTGCTACCATCCAGTATCTGCTCCACTAACGTCCATCAGATTTGTTCTACTTGCATCAGCCCAGAAGTGGTATGGATTTAATACTACCTACAAAGATGATTCTTCCTACAGTATAGATTTACAGACAGCCCTCCAGGATGCAGAAAATTCAGGTAAGGTAAATCACTGGGGATTACAACTAGTCAGTAATACCAATAATTAGACCATAATAGATACTCAGAAAATCCATATTTTTATTCACCGAGTACCAGGAGTACTGTCTGGTTAAGTAACTTGCTCAAAGTCACACAAAAAGCAAATGGAGCTAGAAAGTTTCAAACACTGCACCCTTGACTACAGAAAGCAACTCATTAAGAGTCAGACTAGAATATTAATCTGTTCCACTAACTACAAAGACCTTCCTTAACATCTTCATTTCCTGATAAATCACGGAGGACAGCAGTCACTGATGGTAGTCATTGGAGTTTCTGTTTTCCAGAAACTGTTTCAAGTTTAAGTCGAATTGTTTGGCACTTACAGCTCTGAGCTATTAATGAGCTGCTTCATGTAGTCAGAAGTGTTCATACCGCCCAAAGTCTTAGCACAAGAAGTCTGAACAATGCTTAAAATAATAGTGGTGCAAAGGCCCCAAAATAGGGACATATTTTAAATATTACTCTTACAAACTAACAAAGTTGCAAGAATAATGGGATTTGTGTTAGCTTGCAATTTCTTAAGGACATGAAGTCACAAACTCAAATGTATGTCATTATTTAGTGACTTCAATCTTCAGTGATTTACCAGAAATCCACAAATTTTATGAGTAACAGACCAAAATTATGAAGCAAAAATTAGGGCATTCTGTGAAAACCTGGACATTTGAGAGGTATGGCAGTGTTCTTTGGTATGATCCTTGGTTTCTTTGTTTTATTGACTGCTGACAATATTTTTATTATATGGCTGTAAATAAAATGGACAGCATGAAATCTACAATTTTAATGTAAATATTTTAATTGTGAATACATTTTAACTAACTTTGTTTTTTTTTGCAGGCATATGGATGTGAAAAGCATTGTTGGTTACAACAGTCTGGTACTTAGTCCAGATGAGCACGACTATGAGCTGCTTCTGTAGTGCAGGGTTTCATTCCCTCAGCCTTCTTTTGTCTTCTGTGAGACTTTGACCAAGTCACCTTACCAGACAGTGGTCCTAGGTTGCTCCTGAAAAGGGACACTTGCATCCAGTGTGCTGTCCCAAGCTATTAGCAAATTCCTTGTACATTTGTCTTTTGAATTCCTGCATCCTTAAAATAGACGCTAATTTGTATTTCATTATATTCTGTTTGACTATCAATCCCACCATGTCTTGTAGTTTAATGGAGTGCCAGATGCATTTTCAGTAAATGTTATTTTCAAAGGAAGAATTATTTACTGTTACTCATGCCAGATCTGTTTTCTGTGACAGCTTTGTTTTGTTTTGTTTAGCAAATGGCTGCCAATGTTTTTTCTGTAAAATTTGAAATGACAGTTTTAAATTAAGTCCCGCTCCCGGTCATTATATAAGCAAAAAAAATTAAAAAGTATGTACTGACAGGTATGAACAGTATGTTATAGTAACTGAGTTGAGACAGACAAGTAATGGGAACCTGGTGTGACTGCGGAGGAGGGGTGTAGGGGCTGTCCGTTACCCTGCCTAGGACCCCATGTGACCATGATCCAGATCTGCATGTAACTTTGAGACTCTACTGCTTTTCTTGCCATTGCTAGCTGCTGTATATCTACATCAACATAGTTACAACACAGATAAATGTTCTTTGCTATCTTTTCCACTGAAGTTGCATGTCTTCTGTTTTATAGGGCCAGAAGGTGCTATTTTTGAACATTCTGTGGAAACACCACTTGTAAGGGCAGAAACATTTAAACAGCTTAGGTAAGTGAGCTTTGGGTACAGTTAGATTAATAGCTAAACTTTTATGTTGATACTGCCTTGCTGCTGAAGAATAATGAACTGTGGCTGTTATTGTCTACTAATTGTAATACTTAAGCTATGATAAAGAGACTGGTAATATTACTTTCATTCATTGGCACACTTCCCAAGTAGTGCTTGGTAGAAAGAATGCTCTCTGTGGTATATTCATAGTGTTTCTTAAGAGTTTTCTCTAAGAATATTTAATCTGCAACTATCTGATTTAACTGATTAAGGAGCATGTACTCCAAATTTATTGACACACAAAGACACGAAAATGTAGAACACAGAATGAATGCCTTCGCACTCACAGCGTTTTCGTCCAGATGGACTTCATCAGATAAAATGCCTTACAGTAGCTTGTAGGTTGATTCGTAGGTTTATAATGTGATGGATAAATGATTGGTGCTTGTGGAAATTGATTTTATATATAAAACATTTTAAAGTAGTAAGGCATTTTATCTGATGAAGTCCATCTGGACGAAAACGCTGTGAGTGCGAAGGCATTCATTCTGTGTTCTACACTTTCGTGTCTGTGTGTGTCAATAAATTTGGAGTACATTTTCAGCCTGCATTGGTCCCCGCTTTCGTGTTTTTGCCTTGTTTTGTGGAGTTTGGAGGAGTACATTACGGTTTTCTTGATTAAGGAGCATGGTACCAGGGGTGAAATATTGACATGACAGGTGAAATGACAAATCTACTTTAAACAGCTATTAGTGAGCACATTAAAACAAGCTGTGCCAATTAGCATCTCTCTCAACTGTCCAGATTTACACAGAATGCCCAGATTTTTCTCTCATATTTTTCGTCTGCTCATCATAAAATGTATGTTTTTCTGGCAAATCACTGAGTATTGAAGTCAGTAAATAATGAAAGGCATTTCAGTTTCAGAGTTTATATCCCTCTGAAATTACATGCTAATACACCTTTTATTCTCGCAACTTTCAAAGTTTATAAGAGAAATATTTAAAATCTGTCTCTATTTTGGGCCTTTGTCCCCTCCATCATTTTTGGCTTTGTCCAGATCTTTTGTGCTAAGGGGTTGAGAGCTAGTTGGGTTGCATTAGGCAATAGCTTCACTGTCTTAATTAAGTAATTAATTATACTTGACAGGTGTATTCAAAACAGGACAAATGCCCATTTTAAAGGAAGATCAAAGTTGAAAAGTTCTACCTTTACTTGTAGAAATGAGGTAAAAGCAACAATGCAATGATGATGGTTAAATTGCACTTAAAACACTTAGGTTTTATCAGATTGTTAAATACCATTTCTCCCACAAACATGCTTTGAAGTATGTCTTGCAAAGTGACATGTTTTCTACCTAATTCCCATATACCATCTACTGAAGTTAAAACAACTGTGAATGAATTATAATGTTCCCGAGCGCCATTAAGCAGGAGTGAACTGAATGGGTGAGGGGCATAAATTTTGAACAGTGGAATATAAACAGTTAAGCATGGATCTTTCCATCTTTATAAAAGTCAAACAGATTAAACTCAGGATTATAAAATAAAATAGATCATCAAAGAGCAAATTTTCTTTTAAATCTTCAAACACGTGCTTTCCAAGCTCTCATCTATCTAAGTCCAATTCAGCCTTTTCATTAAGGAACTCCTCCACCCACATCATATTTTTTAAATTATGAAATGTTTACCTTCTATTTATTTTCCTGAACAGGTCCATCTGGGCTGTATTAACCCCTTTTCAGTGCAGGCACTGGGAGATAGGCTCCTATAATACTGTGACACAGAATTAACTAACATAGTGAACAAGTAGTTAGTGTAACTGTGAGAAAATCAGGCATAGAAACTAAATATTAGAGGAAAACATTTTTAAAGATAGTATAATTTATAGGAACATTCACTATATTTTTTTCACAGGGGCAAAAAAAATTGTTAGTAGCATACAATCAAATGACAGTCAATGAAAAGTCAGTGCTATGTTTTGATGTATAATTAGCAAACAATCAAATGACGGTCAATGAATAGTCAGTGCTATGTTCTGATGTATAATTAACATACAATCAAATGACGGTCAATGAATAGGCAGTGCTATGTTCTGATGTATAATTAACATACAATCAAATGACGGTCAGTGAATAGGCAGTGCTATGTTCTGATGTATAATTAACATATAATCAAATGACGGTCAATGAATAGTCAGTGCTATGTTCTGATGTATAATTAACATATAATCAAATGACGGCCAATGAATAGTCAGTGCTATGTTCTGATTTATAATTAACATACAATCAAATGATGGTCAATGAATAGGCAGTGCTATGTTCTGATGTATAATTAACATACAATCAAATGACAGTCAATGAATAGGCAGTGCTATGTTCTGATGTATAATTAACATACAATCAAATGACGGTCAATGAATAGGCAGTGCTATGTTCTGATGTATAATTAACATATAATCAAATGACGGTCAATGAATAGTCAGTGCTATGTTCTGATGTATAATTAACATACAATCAAATGACGGTCAATGAATAGGCAGTGCTATGTTCTGATGTATAAGTAACATACAATCAAATGGCAGTCAATGAATAGGCAGTGCTATGTTCTGATGTATAATTAACATATAATCAAATGACGGTCAATGAATAGGCAGTGCTATGTTCTGATGTATAATTAACATACAATCAAATTACGGTCAATGAATAGGCAGTGCTATGTTCTGATGTATAATTAGCATACAATCAAATGACGGTCAATGAATTGGCAGTGCTATGTTCTGATGTATAATTAACATACAATCAAATGACAGTCAATGAATAGGCAGTGCTATGTTCTGATGTATAATTAACATACAATCAAATTACGGTCAATGAATAGGCAGTGCTATGTTCTGATGTATAATTAACATACAATCAAATTACGGTCAATGAATAGGCAGTGCTATGTTCTGATGTATAATTAACATACAATCAAATGACAGTCAATGAATAGGCAGTGCTATGTTCTGATGTATAATTAGCAAACAATCAAATGACGGTCAATGAATAGGCAGTGCTATGTTCTGATGTATAATTAACATACAATCAAATGACGGTCAATGAATAGGCAATGCTATGTTCTGATGTATAATTAACATACAATCAAATGACGGTCAATGAATAGGCAGTGCTATGTTCTGATGTATAATTAACATACAATCAAATGACGGTCAATGAATAGGCAGTGCTACGTTCTGATGTATAATTAACATACAATCAAATGACGGTCAATGAATAGGCAGTGCTATGTTCTGATGTATAATTAGCATATAATCAAATGACGGTCAATGAATAGGCAGTGCTATGTTCTGATGTATAATTAACATACAATCAAATGACGGTCAATGAATAGGCAGTGCTATGTTCTGATATATAATTAACATACAATCAAATGACGGTCAATGAATAGGCAGTGCTATGTTCTGATGTATAATTAACATATAATCAAATGACGGTCAATGAATAGGCAGTGCTATGTTCTGATGTATAATTAACATACAATCAAATGACGGTCAGTGAATAGGCAGTGCTATGTTCTGATGTATAATTAACATACAATCAAATGACAGTCAATGAATAGGCAGTGCTTTGTTCTGACATATAATTAACATACAATCAAATGACGGTCAATGAATAGGCAGTGCTATGTTCTGATGTGTAATTAACATACAATCAAATGACAGGCAATGAATAGCCAGTGCTTTGTTCTGATGTATAATCATGGAAGCTAACTTTGCATTGGATACAAGGAACTGTCAGTCAGAGCTTGTGTGAGAGGTAAGAAGAAAACCTGAGCAACAGAGGAACAGGCTATAAATGGGATGCAGAAAACACAACAGCAGAGCAGCAGGAAGAACAAGGTTCAGTTCAATGATAATAGTGATAGATTTGTGTTAGGAATAAGAATCAGTCTGCGGAAACTTGAGTGAGAGGTAGGTAAAATAAAAAAAAAGAGTAACACAACAGCATGGTATGAGCGAGATGTACATCAAAGATTGTCATGTATGGGGAGATGGAGGAGTTAGGGAGTGTATGTGGATATAGTAGCAAATCTGAGGTCAAGCAAGTGAAGCTAATCAGATTTGTTTGATGTCTGATGGAAGTGAGGCAAAAATTACAGATTTTTAGATGCATAGTTAGAGTAAAGTGTATTACTTGAGAAATTGTGGGACATGGATACAGCGAGTAAATGTTTGTCCATTGAGTGAAGTAGCCTGTTAGGAGAGTAGGGAGGCACAATGCTAAGTAGGACTGGACAGTTTTGAGGTTTATTCATGAGATTATGGAGTATTATTATTTATGTGATAGAGAGGTAACTTGTCAGTTCTGGCCAGTGGTAAAGTTTCAATGTTTGAGAGGGATGAAATCTGGGTATTTGGCTAGATCTGGCAGTTGTATTGTAGCATTCTCAGTTTTGGTTTGGAGAGAGCACTGGAGATTAGTGAATACTGGAGTGGTATGTAGCAGAGAGAAAAGAAAAGAAAAAAGCTGAAGCCAGTATTATTTTTTTTTGCTGTTGTCAATTAGGAAGTACTGAGAACAATACAAACGGCTTAGTTTTTAATGAGTTTTTTTTTATGGATTGGTATATATGGAGAGTGAACGTCAAATGTTCAGCTAGGGTTATACCTACTAGCTTTGTGTGGAGGACTATTTCTATGAGAGTGTTGCTTGCTGAGGTGATAGAAAAGTTATTTTTAGCAAAAGATAAAGCTTCAATAGTGGTTAACATTTTTTCTAGCATTTAGCAGGATATGGCATTTATTGAATGAGGATTCAATATCAAAGAAAGCATTTTTCTTTGTTCTTTTGTTGTTGTCTTGAAGTTAAGGTAGAGTGTTGAGAGAAAACAAGAGTAGTGTCATCAGCTTATTGAATTATAGTGGCATCTTTGGGTGCCATGTAGTGGTCATTTGTGAAAACTTAGAAAAGGATGGGTTGTAGTATGGAGTCCTGGGAATGTCTAGCCAGATGGGTAAGAAAAAAGAATATTCATTGAGCCATTTGGCTGCTAGGTGTCTATTTACAATTTAGCCATAGAACCAGGGGAGGGCAGTTGAATATAGATTTAGAAGGGACAGTCTGTGCAGGAGCATGTTATTCGACACAGTGTCAAAAGTTTTGGATAGGTCTATGAATAGTGAGGAGTCTAGTGTACCAGAATACTTGAGAAGATTCACTAAATGTGTGAAACTTAGAAGGGCCCTAGTAGTGCATTTGAGAGGTCAGAAATTAGAAAGTGTTGAGGTGGGAAGAGGAAGTTATTTTCTACAAGATGTTGTAGGAGATGGTCTGGATACATTTTTTGTGAATCTTTCTTACTGGAGATAAAATGGCTATGGGGTGGTAGCTACTGAACA
Organism: Protopterus annectens; assembly: GCF_019279795.1. Lineage (NCBI taxonomy): Eukaryota > Metazoa > Chordata > Ceratodontiformes > Protopteridae > Protopterus > Protopterus annectens. The sequence continues at coordinate 1,106,070,946 of NC_056735.1, read as the reverse complement.
AGATAACGTATACTGCCAAAAAAACACAAGGAAAACGGAATACCAGCCGACAAGCGTTTATTGCCAACGAATAACAGCCACGATTGACCTAGGTTTCGTCCGTAAACACAGACTTCTTTAGAAGTCTTTCAATAAAAAATAACCATTTCATTATAAAAGATGTAGAATATAATGAAATGTAAAGACTGATGTGCATAAAAAGAATTGCAAGAACAAAATCTAAATTTATAATTAAATAATAAAGAAAAATGAAAAATGAGGGACAAAAATAATAAAACTAACTTAAAAATACTAAACTATTTAATGCCAGTGATGTTCTTCAACTTTAATAAGGGCTTAATAGTACTATACTCATTAAGACTGGGAAAGTGATGTGCATTTAATCTAAACTGCCATTTGAGTTCACAAATATCCAAGTGTAGATCAACAATTCTGCCTTGCTGGTCCAACTTGATTTGTTGTAAAACACAAAACTTAAAACTATGATCGCCATAGTCAAGTAAATGCCTAGCAAGAGCATTAGCGGTTCTACCATGTTTGATATCCAAAAGAGGTTCCTTTTTTTTATTTATTATCTTTTGTTAGTATAGTTCGATACTTTAAATGTGGTATACATGTGTAGTTAGTTTTCAGTTTTAAGTTGAAGTGAAGTCAATATATTTTAATTGTTTAGAATTTTAATGAAGTGTTAATTGATTGGTTCATTGTGATGCTTTTTAAGTGAGTTGGTTCTTATGTTTTTTGTATTCTGAAGAAGTCTGTGGTTACGGACGAAACCCAGGTCAATCGTGGCTGTTATTCGTTGGCAATAAACGCTTGTCGGCTGGTTTTCCGTTTTCCTTGTGTTTTTTTGGTGGTAGCTATTGAGCTCAGTGGAATTATCCTCTTTGTGTAGTGGCATGACAACTGATTTTTTTCTGGATAGACATGTTTTTAGGATAGAGATAGGGTAGCCCTTAGGACTGGTAGGTACCTTTAGGTATTTGCATAGAGGTTTTCTGCTGGAGTGGTATTAATTTTAAGTTTGTGGAGATCTTTTTTTATGGTGGAAATTGGAACATCATTCAGATGGAGAAAGGGAATACTTATAGTCGGCTGTGTGACAACAGAATGTATGGAATGATTGTTGAATTGACTATGGAAATAATATGTTCGTATCCATAACAAAATTATGAAATACTCTTCCTCACACTATAACGTCTGTGTCATTACACACTAACTTCAAAGCTGCACTAAAATGTCATCTAAAAGAGCACTGGACATGCCTTTGTAACAAACCTCTCTAACATCTCTACCCCAACCTCTCTAATCCCTTTCTTCCACCCCTCTAACTATCTCGGATTGCAGCCAAATACATTGCTTGTAAACCTATATCTCGGCTGTAATCTTAGCCACTGTTATTCAAGAGTAATAGCTGCTAGCTCAGCTATTAAAATACTTGTTGGTCTTTATGGCACCAATGATATAAGTGTTGTACCACTTAACTAAATAATTTCATTTTGAACTATAACTGTTCACTACTATTGTTAAACAAAACTTACCTATACTTCTTGTAACTTGTAATTAATTGTTGTTTTTATTGTGGAGCTTTTCTCCCCGGGCCTCCTCTGAAAAAGGACCTGTGTCCAGTCAGATTTTCCCGGTCAACAATTGTAAATAAATAAATAATAATAATAATAATAATATGTTGACATGTTTGGGGATTGTTGTGATGTGCAGGCCTGGATACATAGGTTATGGATAGAAGCCAAGAATGGTTTTCGGTCATTATAGTAGTTTCTTTAGAGAGTGGTATAGTAATATTTTTATCTGTTCCAATACGTTGTTTAGATTTGTTTCTAAACAATTGTTTCTGAACAATTCAGTTAGAAATGCGGTTGAGTAATGCAATTCTGAGACTAAATAAAAGCACTAAATAAGATGTTCTTTCACTTTCAATTTAAATGCAATTTTGAAATATTGTATAAAATGTGGTCTCTAACTAAATCAGAAGATGTGACTGCAAACAGTGAGCTGACATACTGCTGCCAGTGACAGAAAAAAGAATAGGAAATCAAGTACTCCATGCAAGTCACTGGTGAGCATGTTACTGCAGTAAATGTTCTTCTTACCACAGAGTGCTCTACATGTCATAAAATTACATAAAGTACAGTTTTGTACCTACCATAAATGTAGATGTTCGAGGATTCCCTTGCTGCAGTCCTGACAATTGGGTATAGTCCGCGTCCCAGTCGGCCCGAATACCAGAGTATAAGGCTGACGTCGGTCATGGTGCCTTAGACTGACGTCAGTACGTCAGGGTACTAATGCGCATGACCGACGTCATTTCCTCAGTCTTTTCTTGCCCCAGATGTCAGAAGACCCAAAAAGACAAGTCCCAAAAACAACCTGCACCAAAAAACATGTACAATATATACAGTAATATATACAGAAAATATAAGCATGTAAACTCACCTACACAACCACCCTGAAACACAGAGGGGAAGGAGGGAGGGTAAATTGGACTGCAGCAAGGGAATCCTCGAACATCTACATTTATGGTAGGTACAAAACTGTACTATGTTCTTCGTCTTCCCTTGCTGCAGTCCTGACAATTGGGTAGAATCCCAAAGCAGAGGTAAGGGAGGCTGGCAAATTATAAAGTAGCAGGAGCTGACAACATGCCTTGTAAAACAGCTGTGGCAAAACCAGCTCTAGTCTTAGAGTATATAGGCAGGTGATAATGCCTAGAGAAAGTATGCACTGAACTCCAAGTAGCTGCTTCCAGAATATCCTTAGTTGCCACCCCTTAGAAATGCTGTTGAAGTGGCAGTAGCCCTAGTGGAATGAGGCCTAATCCCAGCTGGAACCTCTTTGCCATGATGGGAATAACAAAATGCAATGCAAAAGCCAATCCACCTAGAAATAGTTTGTTTTGACACAGGCTTGCCCTGTGAACTTAAAGCAAAAGAAACAAGTAACTGCTGAGACTGCCTAAAATCTTTAGTCCTGCTCAAATAATAACGCAATTGCCTGTGTACATCTAAAGTGTGCAAAATCTTTTCCCCTTTATTTTGAGGATCTGCAAAAACGTAGGCAAATGAATAGTTTGGTTTAAAGCCACACTAGAAACCACCTTAGGCATAAAGGAAGGATTAGTACGTAATGATACCCTGTCCTTATGGAAAATCAAAAAGGGCTCTACTGCCATAAGGGCCTGCAACTCAGACACCCTCCTTGCAGAAGTAATAGCCAACAGAAAAGCAGTCTTCCATGACAAATATTTCAATTCAGCAGTAGCTGCAGGCTCAAAAGGTTGTAGAGTAAGTTTTTCCAACACAAAATTGAGATCCCAAGCAGGAGTAGGAGCTCTACGTGGGGGTCTTATATTCTTTGCCGCTCTAAGAAACTGCTTGAACAAAGGATGCGAAAACAAAGGTGGGTCACAATCATAGTGAGCTGAAATTGCTGCAGCATGAATCTTTATGGAAGAGAAAGACAAACCTTTGTCCAATAATTCAGTAAGATATTGAAGAGCCACACTCAAATTAGGCTCTGAAATCTCCAAATTCTTTGCTGTACTCCAAAATAAAAATCTCTTCCATTTTTCTGCGTACACTCTCCTAGTACTAGGCCTTCTAGCTTCCATAATCACATTTAAAACTTGTTGAGGAAGCTGAGACCTACCATGCTTCAACACAGAATATGCCAAGCTGTGAGATGAAGAGATTGAAGCTTGACATTGAGCAGATGACCGTCCTTCTGAGATAACAGATGAGGAATCAGAGGTAAAGGCCATGGAGGCTTCTTTACAAGACTCCTTAGAAGTGGGTACCAGTGTTGCCGAGGCCAATCCGGAGCTATCAAAATCATCCTTGGCCTGTCCTGTCTGACCTTTAGTAATACCTTTGGAAGAAGAGGTAGAGGTGGAAAGGCATAGACATGAAGGTTTTTCCAACTGAAAGACAGAGCATCCACTTTCCAAGCTGTGTGATGAAACCCCTTTGTGCAATACTTTGGCAGCTGGTGGTTTAGTGGAGAAGCGAACAGATCTATGTCTGGAGTTCCCCATGACACTGTCAATTTCTGAAATACATGAAGATCCAGTTTCCACTCGTGGGGATCCATGATTTGTCTGCTTAATACATCTGCTAGGGAGTTCTGTGCTCCTGGCAGAAACCTTGCCTGAAGAGTCAGTTGCAGGCTTAACGCAGTCTCCCATAAAATCATTGCTTGCCTGCATAGAGGATAAGAATGTGTTCCCCTTGCTTGTTGATGTACCACATGACAGTTGTGTTGTCTGTCAGAATCAACACCTGCCCTGGAAGAAGTAACTCCTTGAACGCCATCAATGCAAACTGGACTGCTAACATCTCCTTCATATTGATATGTAGATGCTGTAGTCTGGCAGGCCACTTGTCTTGTATCCACTTTCCATTTAGATGAGCTCCCAAGCAGTGTCCGAGGCATCTGTCGTTAAAATCTGACTCGCCTCTGGCCGGGTCACAGAGAGTCCCTTGTTTAGGTGACATTCCTGAGCCCACCACAAGAATTCCTTTTGAAGGCAAGGTATTATTTGAATGACAGTGTCCAAATCTTGGCAGTGCTGTGTCCATACATTTTTGAGATACCATTGCAGCTTCCTCATATGCAGTTTGGCATTGGGAAGCACCAGAATACAAGATGCCATGAACCCTAATGCTTGAAGGACTGTCCTTGCAGTCAGCATGGACTGATGAGATAGTTGATGGCAGTAAAGTGACAGACTCTTTTGTTTGTCCGGGGTTAAAAAGGCCATCTGGGCTGCTGTATTCAGTCTCACACCCAGAAAGCACATGTCTTGAGAGGGTACTAGACTGGACTTTATTTCGTTCACAGAATACCCTAGGCATCTTAGCACTGCTATGACATATTCCAGATGCTGTAGAAGGTGTTCCTTTTCTTGAGCCAGAATCAGGCAGTCGTCCAAGTAAGGATAAATTTGAATGCCTTGAAGCCTGAAGTAAGCTATCACTGGAGCCAGAACCTTTGTGAATACTCTGGGCGCAGTAGATAAGCCAAAGGGCAATGCAGAGAACTGATAATGAAAATCTCCAGTTCGAAACCGCAGATACTTTCTGCAACTTAGCCTTATGGGCACATGAAGGTAAGCTTCCTTGAGATCCAAAGTTACCATCCAGTGATCCTTGCCCAGCAGAGGTAACAGTTGCTGTAACGTCAACATCTTGAACTTGGGAATGTCCAGATAAGTGTTGAGGATAGATAAATCCAAAATTGGTCTCCACGTGTTCCCCTTCTTTGGTACTAGGAACAGGCGAGAATAAAATCCGAAGCCCCTTTCTGACACAGGGACTGGCTGAATAGCCCCTATCTGGAGTAACTGAGAAACTTGCCTGTGAGCCTCTTGTCTTTGTGGAGGAGGAACATCTGGCATGCCTTTGAAAGTGGGCATTGTGTGGAAATAAAATCTGTACCCGTGATGAATGATATCCAGCACCCATCTGTCTTGAGTGATTAAATCCCAATTTTCTTTGAAAAGAGACAATCTTCCTCCCAAAGGAGCTGCCAGACGAGAGTCCACTGGCAGCTGAAAAGGCAGGTCATTGGTTCTGCTTACGAAAGGACTGACCCCTGCCCTCACCAGAAGTCTGAGCAGGTGAACTGTCTGATCTAGGCCTAAACGAACCTTGAGCCCTGCCCCTACCACGTCTAGACCTACCCCTAGACTGGGAACCATAAGCAGGATATGTCCACCCCTTAGCAGGCCAATTTCTACTAAACTTCGGAGGCTGCACCTGCAAAAATCTTTAACAGTCTGCATAGACTTAGCTTTGTCCTCCATTTTCTTTAAAACTGCTTCCACAGGCGGTCCAAACAACACATCAGACTGTAAAGGAGCATCCAAAATCCTGGTCTTAACATGCTCAGCTAAATTCTGATCCTTCAACCATGCATGTCTGCGAAGAACAGAACTAGTAGCAGCCACCCTCGAGGAGGCCTGAACAGCATCAAAACCACACTGCAAAGAATGCTTACCCACTTGTTCAGACACATGAACCAAATCCAGCAATTCTTTACACTCAATACCTTCCGCCAAAGCATCCACCTTAGATTTCAATTGTGAAAGGAGATAATTCTGATATTTCAGCATATGAAATTGACAATTCAACGCCCTCATGGCTAGAGTGGAAGAAGTATATACTTTCTTACCCCACCTATCCAAAGCCCTTGCCTCTTTATCAGAGGGTACAGGATTTTTAACCACAGAAGCTTTAACACCTTTAGGCCCCTGAGAAACAGTTTCTGGGTCCGCCCTGGGACTCTTAAACAAATACTTATGAGCTTCGGGCACCCTATAATACCTATCAGGCTTAACAGGAGCAGGAGGCAAGGAATCAGGGTTCAGAGAAGCCTCTGCAAAACATCCTCCACCACATTCAACACAGGAGGAATAGCTAAGGGCCTATGCTGGGGCAAAACAAGAATTCCCTAAGCCTTTTCTGGAGTCAGAGTAATCTTGGCCTTCCCATTTAAAGTGCTCCCTCATGGAGTGAAGAGTCTCTGAAAATGAAAAATCCTCAGGAGGAGAAGCTGAAGGAGTGGAATCATCCACATCAGAATCAGAATAAGTAGGAAACTCTTGCAAGTCTTCCACAGAAGACTCTGAAGCCTGTGAACACTGTTCAAAACTATCAAACTCCTGTTCCACCCTAGGCCTCTTATCAGGTGGGGGCATAGAACCTCTAATCAGAGTAATCAAATCTTCTGCCATTTTAAGCATATGTTTCTTAGGCACAGAGCCCGAAATGCTAGGAGAAGCCCCTACAGAAGCTGAACTTGGCCTTCCTCTAAAAGAAGCTTTGGCAACAGAAGGAGAGGCCCTAACTACCTTGGGAAGAGAGGGAAGAACATTTACCTGAGAAGCCGCCTCAGCCTGGCCTACCTCCTGAGAGGGCACATCCTGTAACAGTAAAGTATCTGCCTGAGACTCCATAGAGACTCCTGGCAAAACCTCTGGCTGCCCTGAGCCTTCTAAAGGACCGACGTCCGGGACTGCCGGTTCCTCACCCCTAGACTTCACTGTTTTGTCCTTGCGCTTCTTAGATGAAGCAGGCGCCGGAGCATCCGACGGCATAGTATAATTGCAACGCTTCCCAAACACTAACCTAGCACAATCAAGCCTCCTCTTAATAGTGCGCTTGTTAAATCTAGCACAAGAGCGGCAACCAACAACGTCGTGCTCAGGCCCTAAACAAGGTATACACAATGTATGATAATCCCTATGCGGTATCTGCTTCCCACAAGAAATACAGTTATTCACTTTTTCTGACATCCGGTTAAATACTGAGGCAAGAAAAAACCAAAATGTTCCCAACGGGTTACTTAGCCAACTCTGTATTCGGTCTGAAACTCCGGTTTCGGAAAATCTCAGAACGCCAACCTGCACTCGCAAAATTGCTTCTGCATCGGACCATGCGGCAAAAAAGACTGAGGAAATGACGTCGGTCATGCGCATTAGTACCCTGACGTACTGACGTCAGTCTAAGGCGCCATGACCGACGTCAGCCTTATACTCTGGTATTCGGGCCGACTGGGACGCGGACTATACCCAATTGTCAGGACTGCAGCAAGGGAAGACGAAGAACATCATAAATATGCTGGCTAGAAAATGAAATCATGAAGTACACATCAACTTAAAAATAATTACTTCTAGTGATGCACAGACAGTATTGTGACAGAAAAGCACAAAACATAATGAAAACCTTTTTTGTTTTTGGGTGTGGTCTTATAAAGTGGATGGAAAGAGAATCATCTGTAGTCTGGCTTGTTAGAAAATTGCACCATTACATATATTATTCAACATATTTCAGACAGAATAATGAGGGTTTTTCTCAATAGTTGCTGTAGTAGGTTACTATGTCTTTTCACAAGGTCATACTTCTAACATTCAGCTGGTCAGTTTTTTCATAGTACAGGTTGATCTTTTCTGTGACCTTTAGGTGAAGATCAGGTTTCCTGGGTAGATCTCAGGTGTTGTAGACAGGGCATGTCTACAAAATAACTTGACTAAATTGACCATTTAGGCACAGGAGAATAATATGCTGATAAATCCATCAAAAACCAAGCCCTTTAACTACACTGACTGATTATAGCTCCCCACTGAAGCTGAATAGATGAAGTGAGGATTTTAGCCTCCTGGCATAACAAAACATTATGTAGTCTGCTCTGTATTTGTTTTCTAGTTTGGACTAATCATACATCTTATCTGCCCCTGAATTTGCCTCATGTTTTTGCAGTATTCCTTATAAACATATTTGATTTTTAAGAAAATCATTGAGAAGTACAGTCAATGAATAATGTTAGATATTAAAGTGTATACTTCTAATTGTTCAAGCAATGCATGTTGATACAAAAACTTATTGTTCTATTAACTTTTTTAGGTGAAATACAGTAATATTTAAAACTTGCTCCTGATTTTGAATCCCCCCTTTATTATTGACTTTGTCCAGAATAGTTAGGGTATGTGGCTAATAATGATTCCAGCATAGATAAATTTTTTCATGCTTTTGCTACATGACAGGTTGTTTTACTACCTAAAACATCTTTACTTACCTTCCATAATACACTGTTCTTTTTATTGGTATTTTTTTCATGACATCTACAGTAGCATTATTTATTAATTCTGGCACACATGTCCTGCAGAACAGTGGAAATGGCAAACGTCCTGTCATTTTTAGAACACTCTATTCATTTACATGTGTTTACAAGGAAAGTCTGACTTGGAATTGAAACTCCTTTTCATCAGGATCCTGAGGAATAAAGTTCCATTGTTGCATACACAAAGTTATTATGACATTATGCAAAACATCTATTAAAGAAAAAGCATTTATAAGGCTATAACAGAGTCATATTAGGAGTTAAACAATACATAGGATCATAGGCAATTCATGGGATATTGGCCACAAGATGCCTTTTAAAAGCTAGCCATGTATTCCTTGTATAAATCACAGGATAAATTAATCAGGGGCATATAGTTGTGTTTATGTGATAGTGCATTTACAAGCAGTCACTGCCCAATATGGAGACTGGTGTGAGTCCAGGGGTAAATCTTTCATTTTCTATCCATTGGTCCAGGTTACTTTTGAACAGGGTGAGGGATGAACTTTCCTTCCATGGATGGGAAGTAGGAGCAGTCTCCGAGATATATATCTTTCCCTCCAACATGTTCTGTTTAGGTTACAAAAATAAGGTTTGGACCCTTGGATCAGGCATTGCTAATGCTTTTAGACTTGCTGATGTTCAGCAAGTCCCTCAGTACTGGATCAGATGATGCCTTATAAGAAGCAACCTCTGTGAGCATTCTGGTTGTTACATATGCCTGGTAAGGTGCACTCTGAAGGGAGAATTGTACTCAATGATTGGTCTAACGAAGGCTGAGTATAGGGGAGAATGACATCTTTGGACCTGGATGCTATACCATTGCTAATGAGTAGCACAACACAGAACGATTTCCTTATAACAGTAGATAAATGGTGGAAAAATGCCAGGTCATTGTCTATATGTGTTCCCAAGTCCCTAACTATGGAATCTACTCCTAGGGGTGTATTGTCTATGTGGTAATTCCCTGGGTAGACTGACTTTCCAAAAGATATTATTATGCATTTTTGGAATATAATTTTTAACCATGGCTCTAGCACCAATTATTAGTTTGTGACAAATTATTGATATCTTAAGGGGACTCTATAATCCTGCCAGGCTTGCAGTCATCTGCAATGTGGTTAACCAGAGGCCTTTAAAGTTAACTTTGTTATCAAAGAATAAATACCAAAACGGAGGGGCTGGGTGGTCCCAGCACCAAGATATGAAGGACTCCATTGGTGTCTGTTTTTTGTGGAGGTAGAGTCCCTTTATCCTGACTTCCTGTGTACTATCTGTGAGCCACTTGGCTATCCAAAAGGTGTTACAGATTTACTCCAAATTTCATGAGTTGAAGAATGCTTTGTCCAGGCCAAGAAAGGCAGTGTGTTTTGTTTTGCATTTGTTCATAGTTTTGGTGACTTTCCTAAAGACGTTCATCACATGCTGCAAACATTATCTCCCCTTGACAAATCCATTGTCTGGAGATTTCCTATGTCTTTATTTAGAATATCTATGATAATTCTTTACATGGCCTTGCATATTAGATTAATCAGATTTATAGGTGTGTAATTGCCCAGGTCAGCAGTTAGCCTGCCCTTGCACAGAGGGATAACTGTTGTATTCCTTCATTCACTAGGCATAAAGCCAGTTTGGAGGCTTAAGTTCAACAAGGATCCTAAGCAGTCAGATAAGTCATATTTCATGTTGTTCGAGAGGCAACCTGAGATATTATCAGGACCCATAGATACAATATTTATATTTCCTTTAGTGAGTGCATTGAATACCTGTTCACTAGTGATAGCTGGGGGAGTTATGGTTAAAGGTATCTCTTGAGAGGTGTCGGGGGTACAGTGAAGTGAAACTTGCTAAATTTGTTAGCTAGTAAGTTTGCTATATCTTCCAGCTCTGTATAGGTGATTCCATTTACAATTTATTCAGCACACTGCTGTGAGCTACCTTCACACTTCTCAACCTCCTAGAGCAAGAAATCTGGACAAAGCCATAAATAAAAGTGGGACAAAGACCCAAAGATAGGGACAACTTTAAGTATTGCTCTTAAAAACTTAGAAATTTGATAGAATAACAGGTTTTGCATTAGCATGAATTTTTCTGACGGGCATGAAGTCTGAAACTCAAATCTCTGTCATTTTTTTCTAACTTCAATCTTTAATGATTTTCTACTAATTCGCCAGAGAACCACAATTGTATGAAAAAAAGGACCAAAAATATGAGGCAATAATCTGGACATTGTGCAAAAATCTGTACAGTTGGGAGGTATGGTTACCTTTGAGATTATGTACATAGTTGAAGAAGGTTTTATGGTTGTCTTCCTTTGCTTGTGAATTTATCTTTACTTCACATTTGGTTTTGATGGATTTTATCAGACTCCTAATTTGCTTATTTAGTTTGATGAGTATTTTTTTTTTGCTTTGCTGGGTTTTCTTTCTTTTGTTATATAATCAGTTGATATTGGGATTCCACCAGGATGTTCCTTAAGTTAGTCCTTTGCTTACTTCATGTGGGTACTGCTGCCTTGATGCAGTTATTTATATGGTGGTATAGGGTTTATGTGAAAAATTCCACATAGGCAACAGTGTTCATGCAGTTTGGGGGACTTGAAATTTTATCAGTCAGTTGTAGGTAGTTTGCTTTGGAATAATTTCTAAATTTACTAGGGTTGGATGTGGCAAGTGTTACTTTCAAAGGAGACAGTTTTATGATCTGACCTGACAAGTGATGACATAACACTCGAGTGAGTACAAAGCTTTCCTCTGGCTGTGAGATCAGATCCAGAGTGATGGTGTCCCTAGTGGGTTGTCCAGAGAATTTCTTTTGAGAAAATCTAGGGATCTCTGGGCCTTTGCATTAGATGCTGTGTATGTTTCCCAGTTTATAGCTGGATTGTTAAAATCACCCAGGACTATAGTGTTAGGTTCAATGCAGAGGGACTGCAGTACATTCAGGTATGTAGTATGGGTGTCCTGGAACATAGAGGGGGACCTATAGTTTGCAATGATATGGTATGGGACTTTGTTTATGGTGAGATGGACATGGAGTAGTTCAAGCATTCATACTACTTGACCAGTCTTGAGGTATGACTGTTTTTTATGAATATTGAGAAATGTCTACCTTCTATCCCTTACTGTGCTGTAGGTAGTCTAAATGTGTGGAAGACATTGTGGACTTGCACTGCCATGGTTCTCTCTCTGGCTTTAAACCATGTCTCCATTATTACGCAAACATCTATATTCTGCAGGGTAAGGAGAGTTTGGAGGGAGTAGAGTTTTTTGTTTATACTCTTGGCATTGAACAGTAATATCTTCAGGTTGTCCTGGGTTTGTTGGAAGGCGTTTCAGTTTGACATTGCCTAAAAAAGGCACTACTGTGGGGGACAAAGTTTTAGTCAATATTTGAATGCCTAAAGGGAAAATGTACAGACCATACTTGGCAAAGCAGCATAGTCTGTCAACCATATCCTCCCAAGCTGAAAAATATTATGTCCCACCAAAAACTTAGTCAGTTGTTAAATCATTTATAATCTCCCCATATTGCAGCATCATCCTGCAGTTTTTTATGCAGAGGTCCTTTTTTTCCTTTTTTTCTCTTCACTAGAAGAGTTGAGGAATTGGGGCACTACTTTCTGGGACTGACACAAGGCCCTAGCTAAACCAGCTATGCTCTGATTAAACCTCATGGCCATCTGTGTATGTAGAAGGCAGGCAAAGGCATAGGATGTGTCTACACAGTGAAGCAGGATGGTTGGTAGTGATAACATATCCATTGCTACTGTCAGTATAGGAAGTTTTAGAATGGTCACCGTTGACAGTACATGACCAACAAAGGAAGGAGGCAGTGCAGATACATATGGGTCAGCCAAAGACTATCATACACACATGCAGCAACTGACTTGTAAAACTCACAGCTGTACACATCTTGTCATGGGTACACAATACAGGGAATGGCTGAGCAGTCCAACAACCAAAAGAATGATGTTATCACATGCCTTATTTACACATGACAAGTACACCCTGGACAAGGGTAAAACTGATGAGGTCTTCCAGGAAACAAGGGTAAAACTGACAAGGCATTCCAGGAACATATCTGTCATGAAGTAGTACAATACATCTGTGTTACTGGCGGTCATAATAGAGCACTAATACAGGCTCAGTAAGGGGTCAAAAACATGGTATTGCATGCCATTGCCAAGGCACAGGACACTGCCAGGGCAGGTCCACCATAGAAGGTAGACCAAAACAGAGGAGGTCCTAGTACAATATCTGGGGTGGGTGATGCAACCCTCCTGTCTGGTGGTGGCTTGGATGTAGGAGCTGGACTGGTGATGACCAAATGTTTGTAGGGGATGCAGCATGTCAGTAACAGCAGGTACATTTCCATGTTGTACCCTGACCATCATGTGTGAAAGGCATACTCAGTACAAAAGTTGTGTTTACCAGGTACTTTGGGCCTGTGACTACAGTACCCTGCATCACAAGATATTTATATGCTCATATGATGTTCAGACATCTGTCATATACCAGTAACTGTGTCACAAGTTGGGAAGGTGAGCCATATGTTCCAGCACTGCCACAGGTATGTTATCCTTATGCTTTCAAAGATTACACTGTAAGAGGGATCATCATAACAAGATGGCACATTGCTGATGACAGCACTCACCTGTAGATGAAGACGACAGCAGCATGCCCATGGCACACACAGATGGCACAACGGTATTGTCAGCTGTTCTAACATTGGAAGGTTCACACACATTCTTCACATAGGAGGTGTCAGTTGAGGGTCACGCTGTTCTTTCAGAATCAACAATGTTTAGAGCAGGATATTTGATAAATGTGAGCCACACCCAAGATATGCAAAAGTCACTCACTAACCATAAATGTCATCCATCAGCTGCAGTGTCTCTAATGTGCATGTACATACCATAGGGTTGAGATTCATTGGTGTATGTTGTTACATGACTCAAGGTCTTTCACTGACGTGAGTACCACCTATGGCAGCATTCAACAGATGTATAGTCAGTGATCTAGGCATATACAGCCACTACCACACTGTGGTAGAAAAGGTGAGTATGGTGCATGGTCTGAATAGTTGCTAACCTGGCCACAGAGCTGATCTACTTGGTCTGTTTTTAGTCTTAGCTTTTGAGCAATACAAAAAAATGATCACAAGATAATTACAGCGTATCAATTATGTGAGAATGCATGTCTTAGATGAACAAAGGTCACAATGCAATTGTACTATGTACAAACACCTCTGAGTATGACAATTAGCATTAATCCCTTAACTGTTGAGTATTTTCAGGTCTGTCTCCAAAATGATGGCCATATTTGGCTATTTTTTGCTCATTGTATTTAAAAGCCTGTAACTCAACACTTATGAATTTTTCATGACTTTTACTGGCATAATTGCCTATAACACATCAGCGGTCTGTATTCTTATCCCAAAAACAAAGGAGCAACTGTATGTTGAGTTTTAATTAAAAAATGTTATTGTCATGTTTTAGGCCTCAGCATATATAAAAAAAAGAAACGATCACCTTTTATAAAGAAATACATATTCCTTTTTGGTAAGAAATCACAACATCTTTATATATTTAGCTTTTAATAACATTTGCTTTAATTTATTATGAATACAAATGACTACTATACATTTTGTTTTCAACGGACTGTTTTGTCAGTATTACACTCTGCCATTTAGAAAAGCCATTCTGGCATAAATTCCAACCTAAAATTCAAGTGATCAATCAATCTCTCTCAACTGGTTCAAGATATTGTTATGAAATTTTCAGGATAAGACCATTTGAGGATTATACTTTTATTTAGCTTGTGCAGCCTAATACCCCCTATAGAAAGTATCTCAATTATGTTACCTGTCACAGAGTATAAAGTATATATACTGTGTCATAAAATAGAGAGTAGCAGAAAATATTTGTTAGAAAAAAATATTATTTTAGTTCTTTCTTATAAGAACATGCCAGTGATATGGTTCAGTAATGTACCAAGTTTGTCAACTTGAAAAAAAAAACATGATAAATATACTTTTTTTTTAAAATGAATGGTAACACCACATCATCTAATAGCTATATAAGACTGCTGGTCATACCTAGCAATAAAGCTCAATTTATCTGTAACAATATGAAATATTACAGCAAACATCTTGGAATAATATGTCATGACCCTCAATCAGAAAATGCACTTATCTGGTAATTCCAGCTGTAAAGCCACATGCACAACTTTATCTTCTTGTAATTCAGTTTAGTACACATGAAACAAAACTGAGGGTCTCATAAATCCAGTGAGAGAAAAAATATTCTGCATTCAGGAGAAATAGGATTTTTTTGTGATTATAATGTAAACTCATTAAAGTATTTAAGTCATTGTTGTACTTGGTATGCAGAACAAGCATTCAGTATAGCAACCACAATGAAAATCAATTATAATTTAAAAAGTTAGACTGTGGCAGTAACAGCACACTAAAGCCACTGGTACCAGTCTTAGAAAGTCTCTCTTTCTCTCTCTCTCTGTCTCTCCCTCCCTCCTCCTTTGAGATATCAGTACAGATCTTTCGGGTAGTAACCTCAGGGTACTCAGCTACAAAACACATCCAAGACTACTAACTTTAGTGCTTCTAGTGTACCATGTCTGTGTATTCACCCCACAGTGTTAGCTGTTTGAAAGCTTAACATTGCAGCCATGGCATGTTACAACTGAATATAATCGGTGAAATATATAGGAGTTTTGCTCATGCTGTGATTACAAGCCAAGAAGGAAGTGCTTTATGACAATATTGTACTCGGCATACTCAGAAGAAATTCAGCAGAGATCCCATAATGAAAACATAGTATAATGTAAAATAGAAAATGAAGGCAATATGAAGTCACCAATAAACGAAAAAAATTGCCCAAACACCACAATGGAAGCCCGCAACACAGCTGGAAACTCAAGAAATTTATTTTGGTGCAAAAAGTTGATATAACGCTTTTATCCAAGTACATTTTCGACCACAGTCTTCATCAGAATCAATACAAACAGTTGAAAATAATTCTGATTATATACCCTGTCTAATTAACAAATTAATTGTCGATCAATTTAAATCAATTTAAAACTAACAAGCATTTCTTTCAACAAAACATGTAGGAAAACACTCGTTTCTAAAACCATTGCTTAAAAAGTAATAAAAAAACACCCAAATTTAATATTGAAAATATTAAAAATATATGAACCACCAGTAATTACATGTTGTTTCAATAATAAAATTGATCAAGCACTTGTACTTTGTAGTATTAATAACTAATATTAAAAACTCACTAGTTGATTTAGCCAAGGCTCTAAAACAATGTAAATGTATGTAAATGTGTGGGACAGTGTTGCCACCTAGTGACCTTTAATGGTAAGTGCAATGGATATCTCAAAGTTTGGCTGATCTCAATTTTAGTACTGGCTTGATAGATAGAAAATCATTCAAACCAGGCGGTTTATTGCATTCCAAAACTATCTGCCAGTATAACTCTTTGTATTCCAATTTGTCCTCCCACATACCTCCCCTTACATCCTTGGGCACAGAATCCAGTACAAAAAGGAAAAAACTGCTTTGGGGCAAGTTGTCTGATGTCTATACAAAGCATTTTTCATATTCTGTTTTTTTGATTTCGTACAGGTGTTCGTAAATACGACACTTAAATTTTCTTTCTGTTTTCCCCACGTAAAAGGAGGTACATAGGTCACATGTAGCCAAATACACTATTCCACAACTATTACAATTGAAGGTACCCCTACTGGTAAGTGATTTATTCCTAGCTTCTAAAAAAAATCTGATTTCTGTTAACTATCCTAGGACATTGGGCACAAAACCCACATTTGTATGTTCCCAACCCACGGGGACCAATGTTTTTAACCTTGGGACCACCAAATTCAAAAATTTGCTTAAAATTCGTGTCCCTCCGGTAAATGAATTTCAGAGGGGTTTTGTTGTTCAGTGGTAAATCCGTAATTTGGACAAACCTACCCCATTCTCTAGAAATCAGGTCCTTGATAGGTCCTGAATCACCTGAATAATCAAGTATGTATGCCCTGTCTTGAAAGGTGGGATTTTTGTTCACTAAATCAACAGTTATGATAGGTGTATTTTGTCCCAAAATGGGGGCAAATCTCTTTTGCCTCGCTTGGACCACCTCCTTTAAAATACCCTCTAGTAAAGACCTTGGGTAACCTCTATCAGCCAACATGTTGCACACGTTGTTGCATTCCTCTAAAAATTCATGGTCATCTGAAGTCATTCTACTAACCCTTACAAGTTGACCCTTCACTAAATTTTTCTTCTGAAAATAGGGATGGGCACTCTTATAGTGAAGGTAAGAGTTAGAAAAAGTTTTCTTATGGTGTATACTAGAAGAAAACCCTTGTTCAACTTTTTTAAGTGTAATGTCCAGAAAAAACAGTTGTTCTGCATTAACCTCAAAGGTAAAGTCCAAAAAGTTGGTCGTGCCCTTCACATAATCCAAGAATTCAAAGAATCTTTCTTCGGTGTCTATCCAAAAAATACAAATATCGTCTAAAAACCTCTTGTACAGGGACCAGCATTTGGTAAATGGACAGTCCAAAATAAATAACTTCTCCCACCAATTCAAAATTATATTGGCATAAGTTGGTGCACATTTAGCACCCATGGCAACACCCTTATTTTGTCTAAAGAATTCCCCCTGGAAAAACATAAAATTGTTTTTCAAAATAGACTCCATAAATAAAAGGCAATTGATAAAATCGCCATGGGAAAATGTACCATTATCAATCATAGCCTGTTCCAACCATAAAAGTCCGGTCTCATGTGGAATAGAACCAAATAAGTCCACTATATCCATGGTAACAAAAATGAGATCAGAAGTAAAAAGGTGTGTTTTAACACACCTCAAAAAATCCCATGAGTCCTTGAGTACTGTGTCCCCAGGGTATGATAGATTCTTGAGTTTGTCATCCACAAATTTGGCCAGGGGGGTAGTAATAGACCCTTCTGCTGAAACAATTAACCTTAAAGGTGGATCCATGGGATTCTTATGAACCTTGGGTATGCCAAAAATGGTTGGAACATGGGGTTGTTGGTTGAACAAAAAGTTAAATTGTTCTTGACTAATAGAACTGTCCAACAATAATTCTTGAAGCATTAAATGTATTTTGCTTTTAGCGATGTTTACCTTATTAATTGAGGATTTGGAATATTTACTAGTATCGTGAAGAGAATCTTTCATCTTGGATTCATAAACAGTGTTGTCCATAAGGACTGTCCCCCCACCCTTGTCCGGGTGCATCACTCTCAAATTCCCATCTTGTTTTAAATAATTTAATATTTTTTTCTCAACCTGGGATAAATTGGGGTTAACATAGTGTTTTGAAATGATGTTCCTTATCTCCCTCTCCATCAAATTACCAAAATTCCTCAATTGGGGATGTAGGGGGGGGGTTAAAAGTGCTCTTCCTTTTAAGAACAGGAGTTGAGGTTGTACCAAATTCTTGCCCATTAAATAATAAAGCCAAATTTTGTTTTCTCAAAAATAATTTTAGATCTATAATAGATCTGGGAATACTGGCCTTCCTGTTAGGAACAAAAAGTTGAAAGTGTTCAGGGTGTACATCAATATTACTATAGTTAAAAATCTTATAGTTGTGAAGTTCTAAGGTGTTGCCCTCACGTGTAATTGTAGAAATACCATCTATCTCCTGTTGTAACCCCTCTGATTGCAATAAATTTGATTCTGGTTGCGAATCCGGTTGGACCGGCGAAGCGGGGGTCCCTGACCTAAAGGGCCTTCTTCATTCTGAAAGGGAATATCACCATAGTCTCCCCTATTTTCTTCATCAGGGGTATATGGCTGGTAACCAACTTGGTCCTTGGTGGTCCTTTGATCACGAAGCCTAGAAAAAAACCTAGGTTTGGGGTATGCTAAATTGTCCCTGTATTCTTTAAGGTCCCTTGCTAACTTACCCAGTTTCCTATTCATATTTAAGGTACAATCAGAATCAATTTGAGAAAAAATATTAAAATAATGCTTCTTCTCTTTTTCAACCTGGAATAAAAGGTCATTAACTATTCGGTTGTTAATGGTCTCCATTTCTTTTAAAATGCCTGCCATAACTCTCCCATTTTCGTTTATTATTGCTCTGATGACCTCAAAGCCACACTGGTCAAATATCTTTAGTAAGTCTGAATGGAACTCTGACCCCTCTTCAACCCTGTTGGGAAACTTGGAAAGCCTTAAGCCCTTAGGCACCACCTGCTTATACCGGCAGATAGTTTTGGAATGCAATAAACCGCCTGGTTTGAATGATTTTCTATCTATCAAGCCAGTACTAAAATTGAGATCAGCCAAACTTTGAGATATCCCTTGCACTTACCATTAAAGGTCACTAGGTGGCAACACTGTCCCACACATTTACATACATTTTCATTGTTTTAGAGCCTTGGCTAAATCAACTAGTGAGTTTTTAATATTAGTTATTAATACTACTAAGTACAAGTGCTTGATCAATTTTATTATTGAAACAACATGTAATTACTGGTGGTTCATATATTTTTAATATTTTCAATATTAAATTTGGGTGGTTTTGTATTACTTTTTAAGCAATGGTTTTAGAAACGAGTGTTTTCCTACATGTTTTGTTGAAAGAAATGCTTGTTAGTTTTAAATTGATTTAAATTGATTGACAATTAATTTGTTAATTAGACAGGGTATATAATCAGAATTATTTTCAACTGTTTGTATTGATTCTGATGAAGACTGTGGTCGAAAACGTACTTGGATAACAGCGTTATATCAACTTTTTGCACCAAAATAAATTTCTTGAGTTTCCAGCTGTGTTGCAGGCTTCCATTGTGGTGTTTTGGCAATTTTTTTCGTTTATTGGTGACTTCATATTGCCTTCATCTTCTTTTTGTGGTTTTTGGTTTGGACGAGATGGCGGATACCACGGAAGCAGCAATTGACCTGGATTCTCGGTCGGACACCAGAGGTGAACTGAGAAAGGTCATTGGACAGCTTTCTCAACTAGTGGAACTACTCACACCAATGTGTCATTCTTTGGTTAGTCTGGCTTCCGAGCGGAGGACTGGTTCGCAGAGGGAGTTGCCAACTCGAGGTAAAGGGCCGGTTGATTCCTGCCCTAACACTAGTCCGTTGGATAAAGTAAACGGTTCCGTTTCACAAGGGAACCAAACATTTACAGACTTTCCGAGACTTCTGTGTTCTGGCACTTCCCAAGCGGGTAGCAGTGGAACGCCGTTCACCATGCAGGCGGAGGGTTCCTCTGATGTCTTTAATCAAGGTGACTTTAATAACAAACAGCAAAACCTTGATTTTCAAGGTTTTTTAAAAAAAGAGTTACGACATGCAACAAATTTTGTGCAATGTTGAGACTGGTGATAAAACTGTCAAAACTTATAGGCAAAGCCTTGATGACTTGTATTTTTATTTAGATAAATACAAAAGATTAGAATACGATTGTACCTATCTTAAGGAATGCCTCAGTAAGCAGGTGGTGCCTAAGGGCTTAAGGCTTTCCAAGTTTCCCAA
This sequence comes from Protopterus annectens, assembly GCF_019279795.1. NCBI lineage: Eukaryota > Metazoa > Chordata > Ceratodontiformes > Protopteridae > Protopterus > Protopterus annectens. Next base: position 1,106,050,752 of record NC_056735.1, on the reverse strand, counting down.
CAGGGTTGAAGAGGGGTCAGAGTTCCATTCAGACTTACTAAAGATATTTGACCAGTGTGGCTTTGAGGTCATCAGAGCAATAATAAACGAAAATGGGAGAGTTATGGCAGGCATTTTAAAAGAAATGGAGACCATTAACAACCGAATAGTTAATGCCTTTTATTCCAGGTTGAAAAAGAGAAGAAGCATTATTTTAATATTTTTTCTCAAATTGATTCTGATTGTACCTTAAATATGAATAGGAAACGGGGTAAGTTAGCAAGGGACCTTAAAGAATACAGGGACAATTTAGCATACCCCAAACCTAGTTTTTTTTCTAGGCTTCGTGATCAAAGGACCACCAAGGACCAAATTGGTTACCAGCCATATACCCCTGATGAAGAAAATAGGGGAGACTATGGTGATATTCCCTTTCAGAACGAAGAAGGCCCTTTAGGTCAGGGGCCCCCGCTTCGCCGGTCCAACCGGATTCGCAACCAGAATCAAATTTATTACAATCAGAGGGGTTACAACAGGAGATAGATGGTATTATTACAATTACACGTGAGGGCAACACCTTAGAACTTCACAACTATAAGATTTTTAACTATAGTAATATTGATGTACACCCTGAACACTTTCAACTTTTTTCAAAAGGATTTAAATTTGTTCCTAACAGGAAGGCCAGTATTCCCAGATCTATTATAGATCTAAAATTATTTTTGAGAAAACAAAATTTGGCTTTATTATTTAATGGGCAAGAATTTGGTACACCCTCAACTCCAGTTCTTAAAAGGAAGAGCACTTTTAACCCCCCCTACATCCCCAATTGAGGAATTTTGGTAATTTGATGGAGAGGGAGATAAGGAACATCATTTCAAAACACTATGTTAACCCCAATTTATCCCAGGTTGAGAAAAAAATTATTAAATGATTTAAAACAAGATGGGAATTTGAGAGTGATGCACCCGGACAAGGGTGGGGGGACAGTCCTTATGGACAACATTGTTTATGAATCCAAGATGAAAGATTCTCTTCACGATACTAGTAAATATTCCAAGGCCTCAATTAACTAGGTAAACATTGCTAAAAGCAAAATACATTTAATGCTTCAAGAATTATTGTTGGACGGTTCTATTAGTCTAGAACAATTTAACTTTTTGTTCAACCAACAACCCCATGTTCCGACCATTTTTGGCATACCCAAGGTTCATAAGAATCCCATGGATCCACCTTTAAGGTTGATTGTTTCAGCAGAAGGATCTATTACTACCCCCCTGGCCAAATTTGTGGATGACAAACTCAAGAATCTATCATACTCTGGGGACACAGTACTCAAGGACTCATGGGATTTTTTGAGGTGTGTTAAAACACACCTTTTTACTTCTGATCTCATTTTTGTTACCATGGATATAGTGGACTTATTTGGTTCTATTCCACATGAGACCGGACTTTTATGGTTGGAACAGGCTATGATTGATAATGGTACATTTTCCCATGGCGATTTTACCAATTGCCTTTTATTTATGGAGACTATTTTGAAAAAACAATTTTATGTTTTTCCAGGGGGAATTCTTTAGACAAAATAAGGGTCTTGCCATGGCTGCTAAATGTGCACCAACTTATGCCAATATAATTTTGAATTGGTGGGAGAAGTTATTTATTTTGGACTGTCCATTTACCAAATGCTGGTCCCTGTACAAGAGGGTTTTAGACGATATTTGTAATTTTTGGACAGACACCGAAGAAAGATTCTTTGAATTCTTGGATTATGTGAAGGGCACGACCAACTTTTTGGACTTTACCTTTGAGGTTAATGCAGAACAAATGTTTTTTCTGGACATTACACTTAAAAAAGTTGAACAAGGGTTTTCTTCTAGTATACACCATAAGAAAACTTTTTCTAACTCTTACCTTCACTATAAGAGTGCCCATCCCTATTTTCAGAAGAAAAATTTAGTGAAGGGTCAACTTGTAAGGGTTAGTAGAATGACCTCAGATGACCATGAATTTTTAGAGGAATGCAACAACGTGTGCAACATGTTGGCTGATAGAGGTTACCCAAGGTCTTTACTAGAGGGTGTTTTAAAGTAGGTGGTCCAAGCGAGGCAAAAGAGATTTGCCCCCATTTTGGGACAAAATACACCTATCATAACTGTTGATTTAGTGAACAAAAAATCCCACCTTTCAAGACAGGGCATACATACTTGATTATTCAGGTGATTCAGGACCTATCAAGGACCTGATTTCTAGAGAATGGGGTAGGTTTGTCCAAATTACAGATTTACCACTGAACCACAAAACCCCTCTGAAATTCATTTACCGGAGGGACAAGAATTTTAAGCAAATTTTTGAATTTGGTGGTCCCAAGGTTAAAAACATTGGTCCCCGTGGGTTGGGAACATACAAATGTGGGTTTTGTGCCCAATGTCCTAGGATAGTTAACAGAAATCAGATTTTTTTTAGAAGCTAGGAATAAATCACTTACCAGTAGGGGTACCTTCAATTGTAATAGTTGTGGAATAGTGTATTTAGCTACATGTGACCTATGTACCTCCTTTTACGTGGGGAAAACAGAAAGAAAATTTAAGTGTCGTATTTACGAACACCTGTACAAAATCAAAAAACAGAATATGAAAAATGCTTTGTATAGACATCAGACAACTTGCTCCAAAGCAGTTTTTTCCTTTTTTGTACTGGATTCTGTGCCCAAAGATGTAAGGGGAGGTATGTGGGAGGACAAATTGGAATACAAAGAGTTATACTGGCAGATAGTTTTGGAATGCAATAAACCGCCTGGTTTGAATGATTTTCTATCTATCAAGCCAGTACTAAAATTGAGATCAGCCAAACTTTGATATATCCATTGCACTTACCATTACAGGTCACTAGGTGGCAACACTGTCCCACACATTTACATACATTTTCATTGTTTTAGAGCCTTGGCTAAATCAATTAGTGAGTTTTTAATATTAGTTATTAATACTACTAAGTACAAGTGCTTGATCAATTTTATTATTGAAACAACATGTAATTACTGGTGGTTCATATATTTTTAATATTTTCAATATTAAATTTGGGTGGTTTTTTATTACTTTTTAAGCAATGGTTTTAGAAATGAGTGTTTTCCTACATGTTTTGTTGAAAGAAATGATTGTTAGTTTTAAATTGATTAAAATTGATTGACAATTAATTTGTTAATTAGACAGGGTATATAATCAGAATTATTTTCAACTGTTTGTATTGATTCTGATGAAGACTGTGGTCGAAAACGTACTTGGATAACAGCGTTATATCAACTTTTTGCACCAAAATAAATTTCTTGAGTTTCCAGCTGTGTTGTGGTGTTTGGGCAATTTTTTTCGTTTATAATGTAAAATAGACTGTGACAGTAAAGGCACATGAATTAAAACCAATGGTGATTGAATTTGAACGACTCTATCTCTGTCCTTCTTTGAATTTTCATCCCAAAACCTTTAGGAAATAAAAAAGGGCATTAAATTAAAAAAAAGCTAAGGTGTAATTCTACCATTACAGATTTCAGTGCAGTACATCTCTGAATAAGTCTCCACAGCTCAGCTATTTCAAAGCATGGCACTGTAGCCTTGACATGTGACAACTGAAAAGTCTTGAGAAGTGCATTTTAAGTACATTTATAATTACACTTAATCTTACCACTTATATCAGTTTGTGTGTTTTTGCTCTTTATCTGAAATTAAAACAATTAATTTAAGGAATTTTTATAGTCTGCATTGCTTTTTTGGTTTCTTGGCTGGGTCTACATTTTTTCTGAGTTTTGTTTCCCTCCCACACAATTCCTATTTTGGTTTTATACTTGGAGGCTTTTGAGCTGCTTGCCTTACTGCTAGCTGTAGAAGCTCCTCCCAGTCTTATGCCTGCTACTTGTCTTACTGGTTACTAACAGAAAAAACTAAGAAAGTCCTCCCCTTAGAAAGTTAGTGTACTTTGAATTTGCCTTAAAGTGTGTGTGTGTGTGTGTGTGTGTGTGTGTGCGTGTGCGTGTGTGTGTGTGTGTGTGTGTGTTTCCTCATTGTGGGCTTGTCTGCCTTTGAACAACCTTGCAATTACTTGTAGCTAGTTGTCAGACTTGTTTCTGGTACCTTTTCACTTGTGACTAATGAAACTGTGATTTTACATTAAGAAGACTGGGACTGCAATTCTAGTTGGAGTGGAAAGATAGTCTGGTCTGTCCAAGTTGGGAAATACACAGGGAGGCTTAAATTGAGAATTACTAGTTGTAGGTAGTTATTTGATTTGTCTCTCATACCTTTTCATTTTTGGCTAACTAAAGCGTGTTTTACATTAAGAAGGATGGGACTGCAATTCTAGTGAGAGTAGAAAGGTATCCCTGTCTGTCCATACTGGGAAAAAACAAGGGAGTTTAAAGTGGCAATTACTTGTAGTAGGTAGTTGGTACCTTTTCACTTTTGGTTAACATTAAGATGATTGGGACTGCAGTTCTAGTGGTAGTAATAGTTTGGTCAAGTGTGAGTTGGAAATGCACAGGGAGGCTTAAAGTGAGGATTACTTGTTGTAGCCAGCCATTTGATTTGTTTCTGACACCTTTTCACTTTTGTCTGTCTAAAGAATGTTTTTACATTTAGAAGGCTGGGACTGCAATTCTAGTAGGTGTAGAAAAGTAGTCTGTTCTCTTTGAGTTGGAAAAAACACAGGGGAGCTTAAAGTGACAATTACTTATTGTAGCTAGTTGGTACCTTTCTCACTTTTGGCTAACTAAAATGTGTTTTTATATTAAGAAGACTGGGACTGTTACTCTAGATACAGTATTAAAGTAACAAAATGAGCAGGGAGGTTTGAAGTGACCATTACTTGTAACTATTTATGTGATTTTTTTTTTATCCGATACCTTTTTACATTAAGAAGGCTGGACTGCAATTCTAGTGGGAGTAGAAAGGCAACCTGGTTTGTCTGAGTTGGAAAACACATAAGGGAACTTAAAGTGACAATTACTTGTTGTAGCTAGTTATGTGATTTGTTTCTAATACCTTTTTACTTTTGTCTAGCAAAAGTGTGTTTTTACATTAAGAAGGCTGGACTGCAATTCTAGTGGGAGTAGAAAGGCAACCTGGTCTGTCTGCATTGGAAAACACATTAGGGAGCTTAAAGTGGCAATTACTTGTTGTAGCTACTTGGCACCTTTTTTACTTTTGGCTAACCAAACCATTTTCACATTAAGAAGGCTTGGACTGCTGTTCTAGTGTCAATATTAAAGTAGTCTGGTCAGACTGAGTTGAAATACCCAGGGAGGCTTAAAGTGAGATTGTTTCATTAACCAGAGAGCTTTTTAAGGACTTAGTTCAGTGTTAATCTGCTCTTGATAGCTACTGTTGCTGCACATTTACATTAAGAAGTTCCTGGATCATCCATCTTGTGCCCAAAGGTGTTTACCTTGTCTCTCTATTTGAGAGGCACTACAGTAGCTTAAGTTGTACTCTTTTATTGGCCAGGGGGCCTGAGAGTTAGTCTTAGCTTTTTCTATTTGCTATAAATTGGAGTTGTTCACCACTCCATGGTGGTTAGCTGTATCCTGTATAGTAGCAAACCTATAAAGCTAGTACGTAGAACTTTAGTCCATAACACAGAAAGGTTTTGCCAAGAGCTAAGCTTAGGGCAGCTAGATAATGTCATAGAGTCTAATATCATAGCACTAACTAACATCTAGCCTTCACCCTGTACAGCACTCAGGTGACCTTTGTAAAACCAAAACCGTAAACCATGATAGCCAAACCTTAATACAAGTCCTGACAACATCAGTTTGCAATTTCCTAATGTCTCTGTGGCCAGCTTGGCAGAGATGGGCCTCCTCAGACATTGTAGCGATTGTCTCATGTACTCAGACAACCTTTTAGTCCTTAAAGAAACTCACACAGTATGCAAGAGATGTACATATATAATGTCATTGGAGGCAAAAATCCTGCTTAGAAACAGAGTTGTAAAAAATGCTCACACTACATCCTTCACACATACTACTCATCACACACATAGACCTTCTTATGCTGAGGCACTTAAAAGACACCTCTCCAAACCTCAAAGACCTCCTCTTACCCTCAGCAATCACTAAAGCACACACCAAAAGCAACACCTAACACTGCACTTAAGTCTACACCCAAAGAATCCCCAAGAACAAATCCCATAAGGCAAACAAACCCTTTACCTAATACTCTTGTCATAGATGATTCTATTGTACAATACACATATACTCCTCCCAGCAGGCTTGACAAGGAGAAGATAACAGTGAGTTGCCTATCTGGAGCTAGGATCTGCAATATCATGCACACACTGAAGTCATTGCACCACAGGTACTATTATGATGCTGTCATGGTCCATGTGGGTGTAAATGACATGAGATATACCTTGCTGGAGTATATGAAAAGAGACATTATGGATCTCTCTGAATATGTGCCACAGACACGTATGTGCTTTGCATTGAGCAACATTCTACCTTCACCAAGCATGATGGCACAGTATGAACAGAAAATTATTAATTTTAATAATTGTCTTAGTTTCTAGTGTCACTCCAGGGGAATCCATTTTCTATCAGTATGGGAGGAAGTGGTTATCAGACCATTTTGCTTTGCCAAAGATGGTCTGCGCCTGTCCCACATGGGCTTTTGGATATTTGCTAAACCTTTATCCATCCCCTTACAGCATTGTTTAGGCAATGACAAAACTACCAAAAAAAATTTCAAAGTAACTTTAAGGTGTTACTGTTCAGTGCTAGGAACCTAAACAAGAAACTCCACACCCTATATGCTCTTCTCACTCAGAAGAATGTAAACATATGTGCTTTTACCAAGACTTGGTTTAAAGCCACAGAAAGTACTTCTGCAGTGGAAGGATACAGTGCTTTCTACACTTTAGACCAACAGCAGCACAGACAAAGGCTAAAGGCAAAAGTGTCTCATTCTATGTCAGCAGCAAATACAACTCTATGTTGGTTAGATAGGATGATGCCCTGGAGTTCATCCACATACAAGTTTCCATAGACAAAGTTCCCTTCCATGTACTGGACAGATACAGGTCACCTTCTTTGACCCACTAAGCATACATCTCTTACCTAGACTTACTAGAGATGCTCACCATCCAAGTAAATATCCTATTCATGGGAGACTATAATTACCCCTCTGTAAAATGGGAAGTGTACACTGCCTCTAACTCACAAGCACAATGTTTCCTGGACTTTACCAACACAAACACAATGAACCAGATAGTGCAGTCTCCAACCAGAGGATCAAACATATAGAACTTAGTATTCTTCAACAAGGGAGAACGTTGCACCCCTCCCCCACCCCATGTCAAATCCTCATTGGTGAAGTCAGACCACAAAGCTGTCTCCCATAAAATAAAAATCATCCCAGAAAATCCAAATAAAACCATAACACTTAGAAACTATATTAAAGCAAGCTACATCCCATTTAGCGAAGGCTTGTCAAAATTCATAGTAACCCAGAAACCTTAGCTACATATGCAGAATTATTTACAGAAACCATGAACAAACATGTAAATGACCTACCAGAAGTAAGCACAGATCTAACACCAAAAACAAACCACAATGGTGGAATCCTTATCTTAACAGGCTATATGACAAAAGCAAAAGGTCATGTCCAAAATCAGAAAGAGCAGCTCTCATAGAGACAAGAGCTCTCTGATTCAAATAAACAAGAAACTAAGAGGTCTGATAGAGTTCAACAGGGTCATTTATGAGGTCAGGATAGCCTCCCAGGCTAAGGACAATCACAAGACCTTCTTCAGCTATGTCAGGTATCTTAAAGGCAATATTCAGCAGTGTGCAGAACTCATGGTGAATGTCACAACCATCATTCACCAGAGTGACATAGCAAATTTACTGGCTGATAAATTTAGCTCTAACTTCACCCCCACTACCCCCTGTGAAATTCCTTCTAGCATATCCCCCAGGTCCTGGAGGTGCTCACTAAGGCCAAAAATACTGCTTCAGTGGGCCCTGACAATATTCCTGGTTGGCTCCTAAATTTTTATTTTATTTATTTATTTTGACATTTGTTAACTGGGATAGTCCGACTGTGCATAAGTCCGTTTTCAGTGGAGGCCCGGTGAGAAAAGCTCCAGTTAGTTAACAATAGAGTTGTATCAAAATCACAGTTGCACATTAAGCATTAACAGGTTACAGTAGTTATAATACATAATACATTCCAGAGAGAGGTACATAAGTAGGTATTAACAATAGAAAGTTAGCATAAATAACCTAAAACATGACCTAGCAGGACCAGTTGAGGCACTCTTCAACTATAGCCTCAAAACAGGTTATATGCCAGGTGAATGGATGGCCACAACGTCATCCCTCTTCATAAGGGTGGACCATCACCTGACCCCAGGAACTACAGACCCATAAGTCTGACAACTCTAATATGCAAAGCCATGGAATGAATTATTATGGAAATGATTGACAACAGCAAGGACATTGGCTACCTACAGACACTGGACTCATCCCAATTTGGCTGTGATAAGGGAAGGTCATGCCTACTTAACCTAAGGGGAAATGGTGCATACTGCCTACTTTGAACTGGCCAGGGTGTTTGGTACAATATCTCATTCAGATACTGTTAACAAACTCTCAGAAATATGAATAAATCTCTACATAACTACTGGATTGCTCACAGGTAGGACCCAAGAAGTCAGGATTGGTGAAACCACCTCCACCAAGAGACCAGTCACCAGTGGAATGCCCTAGTGCTCTGTGTTGGGCCCATTATTATTTGGCATCTACTTCTCAGAAATCAAGGCTAATGTCAAAGAACTCTGGCTCACCAAGTTTGCAAATGACTGTAAATTGGGAGCTTTCATATATCCCCCCACCATGACACCAACATCCTGCAAGAGAGTCTAACACATACAAATGACTGGTACAAAAGCTATGGATCAAAACTTAATACAAAGAAATACATTATAGTGCCCTTTGGTAAAGTATCCACCCAAGTTAATTACAATAAAACACCCCTAAGAGTTGACCATATAGTTAGGGGCTGGAAACATATGTTGACAGTAATCTGGCATTCAACCAGCATGTAGGCAAATAGTAAGAAAATCATTCTATGGCACCCAACTCATAAGCAAGGGTAAGGCATTCAGGACCCAGAAAGTAATAGCACCACTGTATTCAGACCTTATCAGACCCATCATTGAGCACAATGTCCCCTTTGGTATGTACCTAACCAAGCACAGTTGGAATGCCATCAAAGGTTTCTCACCAGGAAAATTCTGGGTATGATTACCCTGTCTTACAGAAAGTGTCTTAAGGCCATACCTCTGTACTCAATCTTCTACAGATTACTGAGAGGGAATCTATGCCTAGCGTATAAGGTGTTCTTGGATCCAGCTCTGATGGATCTCTTGCACATCCTCAAAGACAAACAACATCAGAAACACTAACTCCAAGGACCTGAACTTTGTTTGTAATATAAATAGAACCTAATGGAGGGACCAATATGTGTCTCAAAGGATCCCTGCACTATTGAATAAGCTTCCCATCTATGTGAAGAATTCAGACCTGACCCTGTTCAAAAGAAACCTTAATCACCGGATGGGTAATTTACCTTCAGCCTGGCCCCCATGTCAGTGATGGACAGAGGTCAACATTAAGTAAATAAATCCCCAACTAACATACCCCCCCCCCCAACATAACCCTTAACTACTTCTTTACTAACATACCATACATATAGGCATCCAAGGAACTCTGGGACAATATGGCTAGGCTTGTAAAGGCCCTGGTGGTCATTAGCCTAGCATAAACCTATGAACATTTTGGAGTAATAGGTTCATAGGTTCATAGGTAGATACTAGGCTATCTGCCCTAAGGCATTTATAAGCCTAGCCAGAGTGTATTTGGCTTCCGCCTCCCTATTAGATTAGCCTACTGTGCCTCTGTAAAGTAGGTCACAGAAGGTACCCTTTTAAGACTAGTTTACTGTGCCTCTGTCTAGCAGGGACACAGAAGAGATCCCAGGGGTGAATTTGCAATTTCCATCCACACGTCAAGATTTCGCTTGAAGAGGGTGAGCGAGGGGCTATGTCTAACATGAATTGGGATTCTATTCCAGAGTGCGGGGAGCCTCTGGGAAATTAATCTGTCCCTCCAGCATGTCCTATTTATTTTTGTGCTGAGGTTTTGGTCCCTGGAGCGTGTAGCTCTAAGGGACTTGGATTTTTTGAGGTGGAGCATGTCCATTAATTCTGGGTTTGACATAGCTTTGTACGTCAGGCATAGATCGCCTCTGAGTAGGCGGTAAACAACTGAGTAGAGCTGGAGTTTCTTTAGTCGAGCTGCATAGGACATCTGTTTGTAGCCCATGATCCTCTTGGTGAGGTACTTTTGGGGTCTCTCCAGTTGCTGCAGGTGTCGGGTAAGGTACATCCCAAAAGGGGCATTGTATTCAATTATGGGCCTGATGAGTGACGAGTAGAGGGGCACAATGACCTCTCTTGATCTAGATGCGAACCCTTTCGTGATAAGGTGGGCTATATAGAAGGTATTTCTAACCACTTTGGCAACGTGATTATCAAAGGAGAGATTACTATCTACGTTGGTCCCCAAATCTCTAATTACTTCTTCCAGATTAATGGATTACCACCTATGTGGTAATTTGTGGGCACCTTGTTTTTCCCAAAGGGGATGACTATGCACTTTTTAGCATTTAGCTTGAGGCCGTGGCTCTGGCACCAAGCATCCATCTCTGTGAGACCCTTTTGGAGGATGCTTGTGTCAGTGGAGATTCGATTATAGCCTCCAGTTTGCAGTCATCTGCGAACTTTGTCAGCCATAATCCCCCCGTGTTAGCCTGAACCTCAGAGAAGTATATACCGAACAAGAGAGGTCCCAGAACTGAGCCCTGTGGGATGCCACTTGTAACTGGTTTGGATTCGGACATGGCACCTGTGATTCTGACCATGTGGGTTCTATCTCTGAGCCAGTTTGCAACCCATCTTGTGATACAGGGGTTGATATTTAAGCTGGTAAGCTTATTTATGATGCCCCAGTGGGGTATTGTGTCGAAGGCTTTTGCAAGGTCCAGGTAGGCTGTGTGGACTACCTTGCCCTCATCTATGGCTTTGGTAACTGTTTCAAAGAAATCAACTAGGTTTAAGAGGCAAGATCTGCCCTTAACAAAGCCAAACTGGGTAGGGTCTAGTGTCTGGAGGCTCCCAATGTCTTTGTTTATGAGTTCCATGATAATACGCTTCATGGCTTTACAGACCAGACTAGTCAAGCTTATGGGGCGATAGTTTCCGGGGTCCATTTTTGGCACCACCTTTGTGGAGTGGGACCACTGTAGCAGTACGCCATTCTTTGGGTACATATCCTGTAGTAAGGCTAAGTTTGAACAGTGACTTAATGTGAGGGTTCAGTTTTTCTTGGAGCTCTAAGACACAGCCTGGGACACCATCCGGTCCTATAGATGCTGTGTTTTTTGCTTTGGAGAGGGCAGCTTTTACCTGTGCATCTGTGATGTCAGGGAGGTTACATTCAGTTGGGATAGGCATTTGCTCCTTTGGGGGGGAAGAGGGGAGAAGTTTGCACTGAATCTCTCTGCCAGGATGTTGGCTATTTCTGTAGGTTCGGTATATTTTGTACCGTTATGCAACAATTCAGAGCATATCTGGGAGTTTCCGCCTATGTTCCTGACATAACTAAAGAAGGCCTTGTGATTATCTTTAGTGTCTAGGGCAATTTTTCTTTCGAAACTGGCCTTTGATGATTTTATGAGGGATCGAAGTTTCTTGCTAATACTGATCAGAGATGCCTTCTCTTTTTGGGATTTTGCCCTATCATGTAGTAGCTTCCTCCTTCTGTTGTATAGCTTATTTATGGCCGGGGTCCACCAAACCGGTCTCCTGTTTTTGAAGGAGTGAGTCTTGGTTTTATTTGGGATAGCACAATCCATGCATTCCTGCAGGTGCTCATAGAATGCATTTTTAAAGGATTCTGCGGATTTGGCTGTATTATCCTCTGGCCCAGGGGCTTTGAAGGATTCCACCTCAGTCTTGAGAAGTGCAAAGTTGGCTTTTGAGAAATTCTTTACAGTGAATTCCTTGGCTGGGGGTGGGGACGGGATATGGATGTCCAGGGAAATTTGTTTATGGTCTGATCTTACCAATGAGGAGTTTACCTCTGGTGTGGAACATAGAGTCCTCATGTTGGTGATGACCAGGTCCAATATGTTGTTCCCTCTTGTGGGAGTGGTGACCAGTTATTCCATTGCATTAGAGTTTATAAATTCAAGGAACCGTTGGGCGAGGGTGTTTGGGCTTGAGTAGTTTTCCCAGTCAATGTTTGGGTAGTTGAAGTCACCCAATAACATAGTGTTTGGAGAGACCTTCAAATTCTCCAGTGTTCTCAGGAATGCCAAGTGGGGTTCCTGTAATAGGGAGGGTGTTCTGTAGTAGGCTACAAACTGAAAGGCAGTTTTGCCCGCTGTTAGTTGCACATGGATGGTTTCCGATGCTTCGTGCAGTGCCACTAACCTGGTGGTGTAGGTATCTTTGATGAATATAGATACTCCCCCTCCTTTTGTGCTTCGGGCCAAGTTTTGGGGCCGAAGCGCATGATATGAGTTATAACCTGGTAGTGCTGGGGTTCTCTCAGGAGCCTTGAACCAGGTTTCTGTTACTGCACAGACATCGATTTTCTCCTTACTGAGGAGAGCCTCGAGTGCGTGTATCTTGAGGTTTAGACTTCTGGCATTGAGTAGCATTACCTTTAGTTTTTTTATCCTTGGGTTGTCTATGGAGGTGGGTTTGTCCTTTGAGCCTTGCCTAAAAAAGGCACTATGGGGGTGGCAAGAGCCTTGGCCAGTATACGAAAGCCTAAGGGTGACAGGTGCAAGCCATCCCTAGCGAAGCAACGTGGCTTGTCAAGCATGTCATCCCAGACTGACAGACACTGAATCCCCTTTGAATGACACCAATACTTTAGCCAATTGTTGAAACTGATCATTTTGTCTTTATACTGTGGCATCATTCTTGGTGAGGGCAAGATGCTATATAGAGAATTGTTTTACTTCTAAGGCAATGAAACTTAATAAAGAAGTACTTTAGGCCATAATTGTACTTAACAAACTTAATAAAGAAGTACTTTAGGCCATAATTGTACTTAACAAATGTTCAACAAAGTACTTATAATGAAAACAGAGTAGAGTCCAAAATGTCAGACTGCAGTAGTAAAAATAGAAGAATCAAAGCCACTGGTGCTTGCCTTTGAAAGGGTATAAGCATGTCTCTGTTTGTGGTTTTATTATGAAGCTTTCAGGCTACAGCATGATGCTCACCTACAAAACACACCTAAGACTGCAGGTCTAATCTCAGACTTCTGGTGCAGCAGCATATCCCTGAATTTGATTCAACAGCTTTGGCCACTTAAAAGCATGGTATTATAATCACAGCAAGATGCAACGAATGTGTGTGTATATATATATATATATATATATATATATATATATAGTTCTGGTAAAATATAAAGGATTTTTTCTTCTGACATAGCAAGAACTTAGTTAACATATATTCTGGACATGAGTGTTAGCTGGCCTTTTGTGCAGAGGTCATATAGCCTTGAGGTGGAAACCAAGCATTGTGCCAGACTATGACACCAAAAGCTGTCTGAAACATTGCATTTAATGGATGTATACAAGAGACCATATGTCAGTTCCCTAAAGGCAATATAAATTCAGTGACAATATACAAAATTTATGTATGCATATTGTCCTACTGGAATGTTCCTCTGCTCCGGAGGCCCAGTCCACATTTGATTGTGAATGGGTCATATAAATGTAATGACCACATTATTCTCTGACAAACACTGTCCTAACAAACCATAGCAATAATAATTCAGAAATGATCCTGTTATTGTGATACATCATCTACTCTCCTAAAATGTTACCAACATTCTGTGTACTTATGATTTCTCATTGAGAAATGCCTACAGTAACATATTGCAACTAGTTGCTGTTTGATGCATACACTGCATCCAAAGCTCATATTGTTTTATTTAACAGTTATTATGTAATCACCTTGTGCTTTTACATACAGTATGCCTCCTCATCTCTGTTCCAAAAAGACATCCTGTTTTTGTCTATACCTCTAATAGTTGATTGTGAAGAAAGTGAAAGAAACATTGCCCATAGTAATTTATTTCAACCTCCTGCTCTTGAACACACATATGTATGTCCCCTGTATCCCAAACAAGCCATATCAATGATTGTTTGCATGAATAATGTAATTGCCCTTTGCTTTCATACATAGCCTGTCCTTCCAAAACAAAACAGGTTCTTTCTATTCACATTTTTGATGTGTAATTGTAAAGAAATTGAAATTAATTTGAATTTGTTGTTTTTAGATACGTGCCACCTTTAGACTAGCCAAATCCCATAACTGTCTTGTATATTTCAAACCAACTTTACTCCATATCTCCACAAAATGACTTTGTAACCCACTGATGTTAGGTTGTGATGAAAGTGAAACTGATATGATCATAATAATATCTTGTAGCTCATTGTATGCTGTCCCTTACCATAAGCCACTGAAAATAATCATTTTATTGTCATCATCCTAATTGTCCTTTACTTTTGTACACAGACTGACTACCAAGCAGGCAATCATTTCTGACAATCATCTCTGATGTCTGACTGCCAAACATTATGAAATAACAGCTGCAGTAATGTATTTCCAGTTGCTTCTATAGGGACTACACCACTTTATTGACTGCCATAAAATGAAATTAATGAAAATAAAATAAATAGAAGTGCACTTTGTTGTGGTAGTGTATACTGTTACTGCAAGAAAAAGTAAAAAATATTTCAGCTTGGAGCTTTCAGACACTTTACTCTACCCCCCACCAAGCCACAGCAATGATAATTTTAACCTGGTCAGCCTGTAGTCTGCCATCTATTTTCTTCTACTATCTGTCCATTCAAACAGATAGTGACATCTGATGATCACATCTGATAGCAAAAAGTGTTAAAAAATAGTCACAGTAATGTATTTCACATTGCTTGAAGAGGGGACCAACTCACATTGATCACAGCAAAAGTAAAATAAAAAAAAATCATTTGTGAGCAGTGTCTACACTGTTACTACTGTCAGTGGTTCTCACAAACGTTACAAAAACACATATCTGCAAGAGGGGTCCCATTCAGAAGACTCAACAGGAAGTTGAACTTCATATGGCTGAGACCATATGACTGACTTTCTGAAATGTCAAAGCTTTTGAATGGAGACTGCAGTACAGTGTGGCTCGAGGAAGTTACCCTTTTCCCCACTGTAGTGTGATATCAGAGTTGGCATATAAAAAGTATGCAGGGGGTTTGGGGGGCTTGCCCCCTGCAAAATGTAGATTTTTTGTGGTTTTCCCTTGTTCCACTTTTAAACATACTTCACACACTACAAACCTGATTTCCATGCTTAAGCATGGAGGCACATAAGCTGGATTTCAGAGAGAGATTCCAAACTACATATGACCACTTGCACCTCTTTGCTTGTTCAAACATATAGAGCAATTGCTGCATATTTGTGCAGCTTTGAGCTACTGAGCAGAAGTTTTCTAAGCCAGATGCCAATGCAGTAGTCTGCAGCTATTCATAGTTCTTCTACTACATATGCCATTAGACAAGGGCAGACTCCAGAATTTTAGAATAAATTTGTTGCTACTCATGTAGACATCTACTTTTATTTTAAATATGTCCTTACTATTAGAATTCCTAACTTCAATTGGTAGTTTATTCCAACGTTTAGGAATTAAGTGATATACTTATCCTTCTACAAGAATTATTTTGCTCAGTGTTGAATAAAAGATCCCTTGTTTCTAGTTCATGGAAATGGTGTCTTAAATAAAAGGCCAGTTTCTGTTCTGAAATTGTCCTTTAGAATTGCTTCCATTGTGAGACATAACTTATCCCTTAATACTCCATACAGAATACTAGAAAGGTTATTTTTTGTAAAGACAGCAGATGCTATAGCCTATCCCATGTCCATTCACATAAACAGGTCAATATCAGAATGCAAAGTACCCCACTCGTGGAAAATATCACATATACCATTGCACAAAGAGGGTAACTCCCTTGAGCTTACCAACTACTGCCCTATTGCAAGCCTATCACCTTTATCAAAAATATTAGAGAGAGTAGTTCATACCCAGCTTATGCAGTACCTCCTAAAAAACAACCTACTATCCAAATCCCAGCATGGCTTTAGACCTTCCCATCGCACTCCCACAGCGCTGCTTTCTTTTTCCAACATTATCAATCATTATAGAAACAATGGACTATTAACTGCAGTGGTGGTGCTGCGGCAGCGCTGTTGCCTCACAGTAAGATGCTGTCCGGTTCGACTCTCAGCTAGAGCATCTTCTGCGTGGAGACATGCATGAATAGGCGTACCTTCGTTGAAGGTTGTGCATTAGGGCTGGCAACTCAGAACGTAAAAATCAACTGCCAATCATTAGCGGACCGGAGTTCCGCTGTGGCGACCCTTAACCGGGAAAAGCTGAAAGACACAACAACAACATAGAAACAATGGACTATTCATATCCTCTATATTCTTAAACGTATCCAAAGCCTTTGATATGGTTAACCATAGCATACTCCTAGAAACTCTATCTACCCTCAACATAAGCTTCTCCACTGTATCTTGGTTCAGTAACTATTTATCAGTTCATCAGCAGGCAGTTCTATGGCAAGTCCAATTGTCCCCTCTACTACCAGTAGCTATAGATGTCCCTCAGGGGTCCATCCTCGGTCCCTTGCTATTTTCACTATTTACTAACCAGATAGCCTTATCCTCTCTGTCTGCCTCTGTAGTGCAATATGCAGATGACACCACTATTATATGTGCCACCCTCACCCTGAGTAAACTAAAAACCATCACCCAAAATAACTTTACCCTAGCCGAAGCATGGTTCACCAACATCAAACTTATACTTAATCCCAAAAAAAAAAAACAAACTCATTCTCTTTAGCCCAGGTCGACCTCTTCCACTAAACAACAATTTTATCATACAATTTAAAGATAACAAATCATCTCAACAACTCACACAAAGTTAGTAGGCATAGAAATTGACAGTAATCTGAAATTCGACATACCTATAGCCCAGACAATCAAGAAGGTCAACAAAAAGCTGGGTCTCCTTTACAGGAACCGACAGTTCATGACTAGATATACCAAAGCCACTATTGCAAGAACCCATCTGTTATCCATCCTTCTGTCTTAACTAACCTTCACCACACTGAACTAACCAAGATGGAATCCTGCTACAACAAGATTGCCAAGTTTGCTACTGATGCCACTTATAGCACCCATCACTGTCTAGCCCTTAAGCAATTGAACTGCCTTGAGTTTCCAGAACTCCTCCTTCTCAACCAACTCACAATAGCTCACAAGCTCTATTGCCTTCCTGACAAATCCCTGCCCTTCAGCATCTAATCCACCCCATACCACCTCCAGAACCTTAAGATCCAATAATCAGAACCACATAACTGTCATTAAACACAAAAATGAGGCTGGCAAATCTCTCTTTGCCTGCTCTATTGCCAGAACCTGGAATTCACTCCCAAATCACTTAACATCTACCACCTCTACTTCCCGATTTAAAAAACTTCTCAGAACCCACTACATAAAAAACTGGCTTTGCTCATGTCACCCTCCAAGTTAAGCCATACCAACGCACTGTTGCTGGGATTCTACTAACGACACAATAGTGGCTCTCTACCTCCCATTCTCTGCTAGTTTAACCAATAATAAATCCCCAAATCCCCTATAATGCTATGCTATCAAGAGAACAAAAAAAAAGTAATCTCACAGATATTCATATTTGTATATTCTATAATGTATTGACTCACTTTTAGATATTTTAACAATTGTTAATTTCTGCTACGTATGCTCAATTGTATAAATTTCCTGTGTGATGTGATGCTTTCTTCTTCTCTTGCCATATTTTATCTTTTGTACTGTACTGTAGTGGAGCTTTTCTCCCTGGGCCTCCACTGAAAATGGACCTGTGTCCAGTTGGACTTTCCTGGTAAACAAATGTAAAATAAAATAAAAAATAAATAAAGACTGTATATCCTGTTGATGTAATACCAGTAAACTGATTCCAGTGCAAGAGAAAGAAGATTAAGTTGATACAAATAAGGCTCTATGTATATTCAAGTCTCTGGATTCTATGGTAGTAAAGATTAGCCCTAGTTGTCACATGGTTCTGTTTTTTATGTCAGCAATGTGCTGTCTTGAAGTCATTCCAGAGACTATTATTACACCCAAGTCTTTAATATATGGCACCACTTCAAGAGTAATGTTGTCCTCTTCAGTATAAATATCCCATATGGCAACATGCAGCACAACCTTACTTTGCTGATATTAACCTTCATACCTATGACCTATGTTAAGTAGACTCTTATGCTTGCCAATGTGTCTTGCATAGTTTAACAGACATCCAGAGCACAAAAGGCCCCCTGCACAGCAGTGTACAAAATGCATAGGTGTATGGCTCTATGAGCTTGGTTGTGCTTCTGCATTTGAATGAGACAGTCTGAGCAGGTTCAAAGCTGAGTAGCTCCTCCTTGCTCATATTACAGGTACTGGTAAGTGGTGCAGTCATACCTCTCAACTGTTCAGATTTTTGTAGAATGTCTGGATTTTGTCTTATATTTTTGGTCTGTTCCTCATAAAACATGTGTTTTCTAGTAAATCACTGAGGAATGAAGTGACTAAATAATGACATATCTTTGGAAAATGCTGGGAAAGAGCACTACAGATGCAATGTTTGCCCTTTGGGTGTTGATAGAGAAGTACAGAGAAGGGCAGAAGGAGTTGCATTGTGTCTTTGTGGACTTACAGAAAACATATGACAGGGTGCCTAAAGAGGAGTTGGGTATTGTATGAGGAAGTCGGGAATGGCAGAGAAGTATGTTAGAGTGGTACAGGATATGTATGAGGGTAGTGTGGCAATGGTGAGATCAGCGGTAGGAGTGACAGATGCATTCAACATGGAGGTGGGATTACATCAAGGATCAGCTCTGAGTCCTTTCTTATTTGCAATGATGATGACAGGTTGACAGACAAGATCAGACAGGAGTCCCCGTGGACTATGATGTTTGCGGATGACAGCGTGATCTGTAGTGAGAGTAAGGAACAGGTTGAGGAGACCTTGGAGAGGTGGAGATATGCTCTAGTAAGGAGAGAAATAAAGGTTAGCAGGACCAAGACAGAATATATGTGTGTGAATGAGAAGGAGGATAGAGGAATGGTGAGGATGCAGGGAGTAGAGCTGGTGAAAGTGGATGAGTTTAAATATTTGGGATCAACAGTTCAGAGTGATGGTGAGTATGTAAGAGAGGTGAAGAACAGAGTACAGGCAGGGTAGAGTGGGTGGGGAAGAGTGTCAGGAGTAATTTGTGGCAGATGGGTACCAGTAAGAGTGAAAGGGAAGGTGTACAAGATGGTAGTGAGACCAGTTATGTTATATGGGTTGAAGATGGTGGCACTGATGAAAAGAGAGGAGTCCAAGCTAGAGGTGGCAGAGTTAAAGATGTTAAGATTTGCATTGGGTGTCATGAGGATAGACAGGATTAGGAATCAGTATATTGGAGGGTCAGCTCAGGTTGGATAGTTTGGAGACAAAGACAGAGAGGCAAGATTGCTTTGGTTTGGACATGTGCTGAGGAGAGATGCTGGGTATATTGGGAGAAGGATGCTAATGAGTGAGCTGCCAGGTAGGAGGAAAGAGGAAGGCCTAAGATAAGGTTTATGGATGTGGTGAGAGAGGACATGCAGGTGGTTTGTGTGACAGAGCAAGATGCAGAGGATAGGAAGAAATGGAAACAGCTGATCTGCTGTGGTGGCCCCTAACGGGAACAACTGAAAGAAGAAGAATATTTGGAAAATGCATGATAATGCAAATCCTGCTATTCTAGCTACTTTCTAGGCTTATAAAAGCCATATTTAAAATTGGTCCTCTTTTTGGGCCTTTGACCCTGCATCATTTTAAGTTTTGTTCAGATTTCTTGAGATAAGAGGTTGATGGTTATGGGTGCAGTGTATGAACATGTGTACATGACCATACAGGACTGTCTCTGTCTGTGAGAAGGTAAGTGTTAAGGTGCATGTGTCTTTTTATATGTGTTTGTGACTATCTAAGTATCTGTGCAGTTGAATGTGGCTGAGTGTCTATGTGCGGTCTGTAGCATCGGACATGGGAGACTGAGAATAGCAGAACTTTGGCCTATTGTGGCTTTACTGTACTTAACCTCCCCTGACCAACCACCACTTGTATACATCTAGTATACGCAAAGTGTGTGAGTGTGTTTATGTCACTGTGTTGTCATCTGTGTTTGTCTCTCTGTTTCATGGCTTTTTTTTATGTCTGTGTGTGGGGGAAGAGAGTTGCTGTGTGGAATCCTTTTTTTTTTTTTTTTTACTCAAAAATGTTTTTTTTTTCATTTTACAAAACAATAATTTAACAATATAATAGCAGATATAGAACACAATAAACTATATACAGTGTCCATAACAAAACTTAGCATGAATAGGAAATACACTTAAGATTTTTCTAAAAGGTTAAACAATTTCTTCCAAGCAATTAAATGGTGGGTTGTGTTATTTGTTCTCATTTTTATAGTAGCAATCTCATTGTTGCAAATAGACTTTGCTATCTAAACAAATTCAATTTTAAATACAGGAGTAGACTGTGATTTCCATTTTTTTGTAACAGTTTTCCTTGCTATGGAAAGAATTGACCACAGTAACAATATCTGGCATTTAGGAATGACTTCTGGAATAGGAACATTGAAAAGAATAACAGAATCAGAAATTATACAGTTGTCATTCCATAAATACAAAGATATCTAAAATCTATCCAAAAAGGAGAGATTACTTAAAAACTAACAACTATGTGCATCCAGTCAGCATTAAGTAGTCTACATCTCCAACATTTTATTGGTTCATAGGTTCATAGGTACTAGGCTATCTGCCCGAGGGCATTTATAAGCCTAGCCAGAGTGTGCCAGCTTTCACCACCCCATTGATTAATTAACTGAGCCTCTGTCAAAAAGAGCCAATTAAGTGATCCCAGGGGTGTATTTTCTGTTACCCATCCCCTCGTCAAGGTTTCTCTTGAAGAGTATTAGTGAGGGGCTCTGCCTAATGTAGTTAGGAATTTTGTTCCAAAGCATGGGGAGTCTCTGTGACAGGAATCTATCCTTCCAGCATGTTCTATTTATTGTTGTGGCGAGGTTTAGCTCACTAGAGCGAGTGGCTCGCAGTGACTTGGATTTCTTTAGGTGGAGCATGTCCATCAATTCTGAGTTGGACATGGCTTTGTAAGTCAGGCAGAGATCACCTCTGAGTAAGCGATATGCCACTGAGTACAGCTGGAGTTTTTCCACTTGGGCTGCATAGGACATATGTTTGAGACCAGTAATCCTCTTGGTGAGGTACTTCTGTGGTCTTTCCAGCTGTTGGAAGTGTCTTGTGAGGTACATCCCAAATGGGGCACTGTACTCTATGATGGGTCTGATGAGTGATGAGTAGAGGGGCACTATAACCTCTTTATTTCTAGATGTGAACCCTTTAGTAATTAGATGGGCTAGATAGAAGGATTTCCTAACTACTTTAGCAATATGATTGTCAAAGGAGAGATTACCATCTACCTGGGTCCCCAGATCTCTTATTACCTCTTCTGTATTAAGGGGGCTGCCACCTATGTGGTAATTCATGGGTGTTTTGTTTTTCCCAAATGGGATGACTATGCATTTTTTGGCATTTAGCTTGAGACCATGACTTTGACACCGGGTGTCCGTCTCAGTAAGGCCCTTTTGGAGAATGTCTGTGTCAGCCGGTGAGTCAATTATGGCTCCCAGTTTGCAGTCATTGGCGAACTTGGTTAGCCATAGTCCTCCTGTGTTTACCTGTACTTCTGAGAAGTATATGCTGAACAGCAGGGGTCTCAGGACCGAGCCTTGTGGGACACCACTTGTGACTGGTTTACAGTGAGACCTGGAGCCCACTATTCTTACCGTGTGAGTTCTGTCTGTAAGCCAGTTGGCAACCCATCTTGTGACGTAGGGGTTTATGTTCAGGCTGGTGAGTTTTTCTATAATGTAGAAAGAACCAAACTGCAACCAGGAACAAATACGAAGCTCCGTTCAAACAATAGGTAGTCTTTATTACAACTTAAAATCCACCAGATTGAGCGCTTTCATCTGCCCTAAGCAGATTTCATCAGGATAATTAGTATACAGTGCCTCACATTTTTATTCCATTCTAAACTGCAGTAATTATTCAATAATTAACAAATTGAAACAAATAATCAATCATTCCATAAACATGTTAAAAAAACAGCAAATATAAATGACTGACTTGTCCAGACCAATTTTAACCCATTAATGTATTTCTGTTCTTGAACCTCTTTATAAAGTGCTACTGTGTATATAAATACTTAAAAAATATATGTATATATTTGTTGAATCTATGTATTAATAAATATAATAAATATTATGGTTGTAAGGTATGTTTCAAAGGGCTAAAAAGAAATAAATAACCATATATATAAATATAAGTGGAAGATACAGTGGAAATATATAAAATATATATAAAAAAATATATATACAGATATATGACATATGGAAATATAAAAAGGCATGAAATAAAAGGCTATATATGTAAACTATAATAAATAGGAAACTTAAGCTACTAGTATATTGTGAAGAGTTGTCGTCATAAATTTCACAATCTAAAATGTTGTTGTTATCAAGAAATATATATATATATTGTCAATTAAAACACATAATAAATAAATATATCTAAAATTGCTTAAAAAATATATATATATTACATATAATTAAATATAAATATAATAATACATAGTTCTAATGAAAATCGTGTATTGTATTACATATTCATTTAATATCACAACATAATCAAACTGAGGCGGCTTTATCAATAAGTATCGCCTTTATATTAATATATTCATTGAGACCCGGGAAATAATTTGATTTAGTCTCAACTGCCACTTGAACTTGCCACTTGCCATTAGAACTATGTATTATTATATTTATATTTAATTATATATAATATATATATATATTTTTAAGCAATTTTAGATATATTTATTTATTGTGTTTTAATTGACAATATATATATATATTTCTTGATAACAACAACATTTTAGATTGTGAAATTTATGACGACAACTCTTCACACTATACTAGTAGCTTAAGTTTCCTATTTATTATAGTTTACATACATAGCCTTTAATTTCATGCTTTTCTACTTTTCTATATTTCCATATGTTCATATATCTGTATATATATTTTTATATTTTTATATTTCCACTTTATCTTCCACTTATATTTATGTAAATAGTTATTTATCTTTTTAGCCCTTTGAAATATACCTAACAACAATAATATTTATTATATTTATTAATATACAGATTTAACAAATATATATATATATATATATTTTAAGTATTTATATGCACAGTAGCACTTTATAAAGAGGTTCAAGAACAGAAACACATTAATGGGTTAAAATTGGTCTGGACAAGTCAGTCATTTATATTTGCTGCTTTTTTAACATGTTTATGGAATGATTGATTATTTGTTTCAATTTGTTAATTATTGAATAATTACTGCAGTTTAGAATGGAATAAAAATGTGAGGCACTGTATACTAATTATTCTGATGAAATCTGCTTAGGGCAGATGAAAGCGCTCAATCTGGTGGATTTTAAGTTGTAATAAAGACTACCTATTGTTTGAACGGAGCTTCGTATTTGTTCCGAGTTTTTCTATAATTCCCGAGTGGGGAATGGTGTCAAAAGCCTTGGCAAGGTCAAGGTAGGCTATGTGAACTACCTTCCCCTCATCAATGGCCTTGGTGACTGTCTTGAAGAAGTCAACCAGGTTTAGTAGGCATGATCTGACCTTAAAGCTGAACTGGGTCGGGTTAAGTGCTTGGAGGTTCCCAATGTCTTTGTTAATGAGTTCCATGATGATGCACTCCATAGCCTTGCAGACCAGGCTAGTCAGGCTTATGGGGTGATAGTTACCAGGGTCAGTTGTGGCCCCTCCTTTGTGGAGCGGAATAACCGTTGCTCTGTGCCATTATTTGGGCACATAGCCTGTGGAGAGCCTGAGGTTGAACAGTGTGTTTAGGTGGGGGGTTAGTTCGTTCTGTAGTTTGTGCAAGACGCAGTCTGGGACACCATCTGGCCCCATTGACGCTGTACTTTTGGCTTTTGAAAGGGCTGTTTTCACCTGTGCGTCTGTGATTTCTGGGACACTACACTTTTCTGGTATTGTTGTGGGCCCTTTTGGGGGTGAGAAGGGGGTGAAGTTTGCACTGAATCTATCTGCCAGGATGTTGGCAATATCAGTGGGTTCAGTATATTTTGTGCTATTTTGCACTAGCTCAGACCATATCTGTGAGTTGCCACTTAGATTCTTGACATAGCTAAAGAAGCTTTGTGGTTATCTTTCGAATCCTTGGCTATTTTTCTTTCAAAGTTAGCCTTGGAGAATTTTATGAGGGACCTTAGTTTCTTACTGATACTGATCAGGGATGTCTTTCCTTCTTGGGATTTGCTTTTTTTCTGAACTAGTTTCCTCCTTCTATTGTATAGCCTGTTTATGGCAAGGGTCCATCAGATTGGTTTCCTTCTCTTAGGGGAATGAGTCTTGGTTTTACTAGGGATGGCACGATCCATGCATCCTTGTAGGTGCTCATAGAGTGCATTTGTAAAGGTTTCTGAATCTTGGGCAGCGTTATCCTTTAGCGTGGGGGCTGTTAATCTTACCAACTTTGTCTTAAGTAAGGTGAAGTTTGCTTTAGAAAAGTTTTTTGCTGTGGTTTCTTTAGTTAGGGGTGGTGGTGGGGCGTGAACATCCAGAGTGATTAGTTTATGGTCTGATCTAACCAGTGATGGGTTGACCTCTGGTATGGAACACCTGTCGCCCATGTTGGTGATGACCAGGTTCAATATGTTTTCACCTCTGGTAGGGGAGTTTACCAGCTGATCCAGTGCATCTGAGTTGATAAATTCCAGGAAGCACTGGACCTGGGAGTTTGTACTTGATTAGTTTTCCCAGTTAATGGTAGGGTAATTGAAATCGCCCAATATCAGGGAGTTCGGTAGGACCTTCATGTTTTCCAGTGTCTCCAGAAAGGCGGAGTGGTAGTCCTGGGTCATGGAGGGTGATCTGTAGCAGGCCACAATTTGCATTGCAGATTTGCCTGATGTTAGTTGCACATGGATGATCTTGGAGGTATCATGCTGCGCCACTAACCTGGAGGTGTAGGTATCCTTGATGAATATGGATACACCCCCTCCTTTTGTGTTTCGGTCCATGTTCTTTCATCATTCTTATATATTATAGCTATTTTGTAAGGTGTTAGAAAGCATCTATGCAGGAATTTCCTTGTATATATTCACCAATACAGGGAAGATGTGGACTCTTTCACCAACTTTAAATAAAGTTTTTTAAACTTTGTTGAGAATTCTTGTCTGTTTACTTTAGTAGAATAATTCCAAAAAGAGATCTCCATCTTGCCAATATAATTTCTTAGGATTTTATAAATTATAGATATGTAAGAAGGGTCAGTAAACAGTTGTGTCTTAGAGAATAAGTCATCTGACACTTTATATCTTTTAATATTCTTATTATTTTTTGTGTAATTTGCAAGAGGTTCCATGGCAAGGGCGAAAAGTATTGGAGAAAGGGGACACCCTTGTTTATTACCCTTTGATATCCCGAAAGGACCAGATAAATAGGAGACAATCTTTATACAGGAAGTTGAATTTTCATATTTTTTTGATTAATGTAACAAAGTCTGAAGAAAACTTATATTTTTGTAAAATTTTAAATAGATATGGCCAACTTAAAGAATCAAAGGCTTTATCTATGTCAAGGCTTAAAATTGAGAGCTCATTCTTTTTTTATCTGCTAAGTCTATTAAGGAAAGTAGTCTAATTACATTATGTTGTACCTTTCTGTTCTTAATGAAATGAGTTTGGTCTTTATGAATTAATTCAGACAGTATGTTGTTTAATCCCAATGTGGAGGGGGGTGTGGGGGGTGTCCCCCCTAACTATATATACTAACTCCAGGATCACACTACAGTGGGGAAAAGGGCATATACCTTTTACTTGCCTTACAGTACTCTACACAGTACCATATATACTAACTGCAGCTCAGTGAAATGAGATTCAGTGAAATGAGTTTTCAGTAATTTGAGTTTTCAGCAAAGCGATTGGGGTGAAATGAGATTCAATGGAACAAAGTAAACCCATAAGGAGACATGAGATATGGTAAATAAGAGTAATTCTATACTATTTCACTAATGATTTGAATATGAAAAGAATGTAGTGTAAGTATAATGGATTGTTGCTTCATAAAGTCTTACACATTTTGAACTGCTTGGATAATGTATATTGTTTGAGAAATTAGCACTATTGTAATCATATTGACAGGGAAAAAGTTATATTACCTTCTGTGAGTAGTTCTACAATAACTAAGATGAGAATTTGTTTCATGGGAAAATAAAAATAAAAAATGTATACTTGTCTGTAGATTTATTTTTTCCTTAGTTGTCTACTCATTTTTTGATGATTGTCTTTTTAAAGTAACTGAAGAATCCATGGGTTCAAGTTGACTTAAGAGATTCTTTTTTTAAACAAAAGTGGAAGCTTCTTCAAGGGTGCCAAATATTTTCTATCCTTCTGGTAGATGCAGTCTTATTCTTGCAGGCAAAATCATTTGTACTTTAATCCTCTCCTTTTTCAACAATTTTATTAATGGAACACATGCTTTTCTTTTGGACATTCCAAGTGATGAAAAGTCATTATCAAATCTCATGATTTGGTCTCCTATTTTCAGTGGAGCATGAGAGCAGGCAGTTTTGAAAGCAAGGTCCTTGTTCTGAGTAAAGATTAATTTTACAATAATAGATCTAGGATGATTGAGTTTACTGGCTGAGGGGATTGTAGTTAATGATCTGTGTGCCATTCAGTCCCGAAGAATAATGCTTCTGGCAGGTTTAAAGTCTTGGGTATCCAAGTAGTCAGGAAATTTATCAAGTTGTCTCCCTCCATTTGTTCCGGGATGCCATAAATTCTTATATTATTCCTCCTGGCTCTGTTTTCTATATCATCAATCTTCTCTGTAAGTCTGATATTTTTTCCGAAGAAGAAAATCATGTTTTTCTCTCTTTATGTTAGTCTACAGTCTATGTCAGATAAAGAGTCTTTGAGTGTAGCAGTCTGGGCAGTTTGTTGTTTGAGAGCATCATTTAGTAAGCCTATCTCTTTGGTAGTATCTTCCTTTATATTATCAACTTTTAGGTTCAATTTATCTATTTTACCACCAAGTCTTGTACAGTGGTAAGAATTACCTGTATTTCTTTCTTCACTGAGTTATCTTGTTGAGAAAACTTGGAGTTACTCATCTTCCTTTAAGGATGTAGTTTCAGTATCCCTTCTTTTGAGGGGTTTGACAGGAAAATAGGAAGATTTTTGCTAAAGAATTACACCAACATGTAGCTTATGATTTCCAGATTCTAGATTTGTCGGTTTGAAGTAGTTATTGGTGATATTAGATAAGAAGTCCTGTCAGAAGGAGTTAAGAATTGCAGGGCTTAAGAATTCTGCTGCTTTCAGCTTGCCATCCAAGCCACACCCCCCCCCCACACTGTGTGGAATCCTCTAATACTGGTGATACTTACTCGTGCAGCATATGGCAAGGTATTGCTGTTCTGCTGATCAATTCAATCTTAAGCAAATTCACTACAAATTGCGTGTAGGACAGATATGATAGTCATGAACAGCACAAGTTGCACTGCGCCACTATTTTCTATGAATCACAGCCACAGTCTGCAACAAAAACTTGTTCACACAAATGCTGAAATGGTTATCTGCTTTTATATTCAGAAATTGTGCAGACACTGGAATAACCAGATGAGACCATGACTCTAGGAAGAACACTGGTGGAAGTTTGACATAACAGAAAAGATAATTACTGTGTGCTGAAGGAAGATTCTCAGCAATTGTGTGTAGAGCTGTAGTACATGAAAATTGAGGGGTATTTATTTTTATTCATTCATTTTTTTTTGCAACAGCTCTAGGCACTTTCAGTGAACAGTCTCAAAGTTACACATTTATATTTTCTGTTTGAAGCAAGTCTCCCATACCCTCTTTGGAGGAGTGTTTGCCCTCAGGGGCCCATACCTTTTATACCCATCTCCCTAGCAGTTGAAGTCATATTACTAAAGTGATCATTGAAATTGGGACTCCTAAAACTTAAAAAAATTAACTACAATTCTATCCTTTAAAGATCAATTTTCTAAGTTTGCTGTTACACATGTAAAGTAATTTTGGCAGGGGACTTTGCCTCCCTGTCTCCACCAGGGCAGTGAGCTGTGTCTCCTGCATGCCCTGAAAAGTACATAGTAACATCAATGTCACTGTAACTGAGATATGAAGAATACTCTAACATAGAATCCCAGACTTAGATATTCTTCAGTGCTGAGAAGTATGGTCCTTGCATCAGAACAGTAATCCTAAACATCTAATTCCAGCTTTTATATTCTCAGTGCCTCCCTGGCCCATTTAGAAAAAAAATACAGTTAAGTAATCAATATGCTGTTTCAAAAAACAATAACTAGGTAGCAACTGTAGTTTTGAATATGTGGTACTGGAAATGTGATCTCACAGCTGAGCTAGGAACTTAACAAAAATAAATATTTCTGTGCCACGGTAAAAATAAAATAAAGACATATTGGTGCACCAAAGTAAAGGTCATTCTTGGCTGAAGAGAAAAGAGAACTGGTGTGATAGTTGTGGGAACTGCATTGCTAGCACAGTGTGAGAAGAACATAATGGAGATGTTAAACAACCAAAGCAGTATAAAGTGATGGAATCAGTCTTATATAAGGGTTTTATGCAAACCACTTAGCAATCATGTACCCAAAACACAGTTCTTGAGTGGGCCTCAATGAAGCTGAAAGTGCCCAGCTCAATACCTAAAAGAATGGAACCCTGTCTGGGACCTGAACTGAAGTTGAGCCTCATGTGTAGGAGAAGTCAGATGGGAGAGGAGGGAGTAGCATACAGCTATCCCATCCTAGGAGAGGATGGTAGGGCTCACTGCTATATAACCAGATCCAACAGAGGATGGGAGAGCAGTGTGTGGACCAGAGTCATGCACTTGACTCCTTCCTAGTTTGCTCATTAGTAGTCCTGTGACAGAACTCTGCCACCTGAGGAGGGCATGTGTGCAAGCATACACATCCATTAGAAGAAGGGCACTGCAAGGTGCAAGGATTTGCAAGGAAAATCCCTGGTAGCTGCCTAAATGAACAACCCTGTCAGCTAGCTGTTGCCTCAGGGAAGAGGACCAAATGGCAGATTGGCTGGGAGGGGGCTGAAATGGCCTCCAGGCAGCAAGAGACAGAGAGAAAAAGACAAAGAAGTCAAAGAAAAATCTGAAAGTGTCCTTTTATGTTTGTTAGAAATTGCTGTAGAATGTTATCTGCAAAGTAAAAATCCAGGAAATATGTGAACAATTGTGAGATGATGGGCAATACACGATGAAATTGACCTAGGGATACAAGTTATCTGATATTGTTAAGGTAAGCAAGTAAGCAATGTGGCAAGGTAGCATAGAAAGTGAGTAGAATAATGGAATATACAGGGTGAAGATCTGCCAGGAGTTTGCAGGAGAAAATGTGATTGTTTTATCCAAG
The DNA here is from genome assembly GCF_019279795.1 of Protopterus annectens. NCBI lineage: Eukaryota > Metazoa > Chordata > Ceratodontiformes > Protopteridae > Protopterus > Protopterus annectens. Next base: position 1,106,020,972 of record NC_056735.1, on the reverse strand, counting down.
ACTTCAAGCAGTTTGCAAGCATCACTCTCCTCCCATCCAAGTAATGTGAGTATAGCCTCACAAACCTTAATAACTTATGGACTGTGCCATTACCATTAATTGTTTGCATTCTGTATTTCTTGACTTCCATGCATTCTTTTACTTCACAAACTGCCCATGATGATGAATTATTTAATTTAAAGTAATGCTTGTTTTTTAGTATTGATATTTATTATCATTTAGGATTTACAAATTAAATGGATCATTTATTAAGTACAGTTCAGTGTCATTTCACTGTAGCCATGCCATGGACATATTTGTGGTTTGCCATTGTCAGTCAAACCTGTCAGACACTAAAACTAAACCCAAACTTGCAGAAAATTGTAATGTGCTTTTTTTGAGATGTAAACCAGGGATATCTAGGACCTGAATACAGATGTTGATAACTGTAAGCCTCAGCATTTTCTAAAAGATGCAGAAACTCTTGTGCTTATGTGCAAAAAATGTTAGGCATGCCTCTATTTAGTCAAACAGGTTATCAGAATTTTTCTAAATTGACATGAACTTGAGCAATATTACAGTTGTTTGTATTGCTTTAAGAGTCGCTAGCTATAACGACACCAACAGTAATGCTGGACTGGTACCACTGATACTAAATGTGAAGGTACAAATGTACCATTTTCACCAATGTGCCACCCATTGTCATCAAGGTGGCTGGCACTAATGGGGATTTGAATCCCACCACTGCCAACCATGGATGAAGTAGTGGCCGAAAAGTGTGCACAAGTCTGTTCCAGGACCTAATTTACAAAGTACAACCTTGATCCAAGACCATACAGGCCATATGTACTACTGTCCTGAGTGTCTCTAAAACCAGGCCACTTACAGAGCTGTGTCTTTGAACGAGCACTCCTAAGTCCCTGTCTCACACTGTCTCTTTGAATTAATGTATTCCAGGGACTCTATCAACAACCTTTCATGCAAACTATTGTTTTTTCACACACACACTCACACACTTCCCAGGATAGGCTGGTCAGATTCTTTCAATGATCTCTCTACACAAAGTAAAAATACCACAAATAGTTTTGAAAGTCATACAGATAATTCCTATCTTAAGTCAAACGCATTCCCCTCCTGCAAATGACAACTCAAACAATATTCCATCCACTCCTACTTTTACTATACAACCAGTGCCCACCTCTCTAGTGCACAAGCTGCTAACAAAACTAAAACCATGCTCTCCCTCTGCTGATAGACTTCCTGCAGAATACCTAAAACACGCTGTTGATGCTATAGCATACCCTGTCAGCATTCTCATTAACCGATCTATCTCTGAATCATATGTACCACAACTCTGGAAAAATTCCATTATAACTCCCTTACATGAAGGTGGTAACAGCAGTGACCTTTATAATTACCAATCTCTATACTCTCTCCTCTATGTAAAATCCTAGAAAAGTGTATACATTCTCAATAGCTAAAATATCTCTCCAATAATAACTTATTTGCACCCAGCCAACATGGCTTTTGCCCAGCTCACACCACAACCACAGCCTCACTTTCATTTACCAATACTGCTAACAAAGCCTTGGATGCTGGTTTAATAACTTCAGTTATATTAGTTGACCTGTCTAAGGCTTTTGATACAGTGTCATATCCAAAACTATTAGTACAACTTGAATCCTTAAATTGCTCCCCACATTCACTGGCTTTGTTCACCAACTATCTCAGTAACAGGAAACAATCTGTTAAATGGCAAAAGAAACAGTCCAAATATCTAACCAATAATACTGGAGTTCCCCAGGGGTCTATTCTTGGGCCACTGCTTTTTAACATATTCATCAACAATCTCCATGAAGCATCCTATCTTAGTACACCCATCCAATATGCTGATGATTCTGCAGTAATCATTTCTTCTAACAATCTGCCTGACCTACAAAAGCTAACACGAAAAGCCTTTACATCTATCGAATACTTGCTAAATGACACACAACTTCTACTTAATCCAAAAAAATCAAAACTCTTAATATTTTCATCCAAACCTCTAACTCAAGACTTTAAAATTTCCCCCACAAAACAATACTGAAATTGAACTAGTAAAAACATCAAAACTACTGGGTATCATAATTGATGACAAACTCTCCTTTGAGAATCATATTCACAATGCAATTAAAAAGACCCATTTTAAACTTGGTAAGCTCTATAAGCACAGACTTTATTTGAATATACCCACCAAATTAAAACTGGCTAACAGTTTGCTCCTCCCTTCCCTCCTCTATGGTAGTCCCATTTTCACTAACCTACATGCATCTCTCATGAATAAATTACAGTCATGCTACCACAAAATAGCAAAGTTTGGCTCCAACGTGCCAACTCATGCTTGTCACTGCCTAGCCATAAAGAACTAAAACTGGTATGAATTCCCCACTACATACATTACACCCAAGTAACTCTCACCCACAAATTATTATACAACTCAAATTCATGCCCCTCACTTCAGACTATGTTACAAACATATGCTCTAACCCGAAATCTTAGGTCTGCTAATAAGCAGCTACTAAGCATATCAAAACCCAGAAAACTGGCAGGACAAAGCCTTTATTCCTACACTGTTACCAAACTGTGGCACACTCTGCCTTCCTCCATTACTCAAATAGACTCCATAATAGCATTCAAAAATCACCCTAAATTACCACTACCTCAATAATCAAATCTGTTCCTGCAACCACTTGCCTAAGCCACCATAAATATGTTGCTATCACTACTGACTTCCATCAAGTATGTCATAACTTCCCTCCATCTCTTTTACTACCTCTATGTTTTGCTTTATCTCAAGATATTATCCCACTACAAGCTGTTTGAACTGCATTGTCAGCTTACTAGAGTCTTTATTTACGTAACTGTTTAATAATATGATTTAAAAGAAACCCAATGGATATGAATGCTTTTTGAATCAACACTGTGATGTCTGTATAATTTGTTATCAATAGATACTTGATGTTTTATTCACCATTGTACATTTTCTGTACTTGTAAACAGGTTCTTATACAATTTATTATTATTTTAACTGTAATTTTTGAGCTTTTCTCTCTGGGCCCTCACTGAAAATGGGTCTCTAAGTCAGCAGACTTTCCCAGTTAACAAATGTCAATAAATAAATAAATAAAAATGAATACCACCCATCTTTCTACCTGACATAGTATTATCACCACCACCACTCTGGAAAACCCAGATACTTCCAGTTACCTGCTGCTCTTAAATCAAGCTAAATATGAAATATACCAATTAATATCTCTTTCACTTGTAGCAGGCCTCAATCATTCTAATGGAGCTTGTTAACCAACAGTGTAAACTATGACTATCCTCTTAACAGTGCATAAATAATTTTATAAATAAATACATGACAATTACAAGAGCTCAAAGCTAAATAAGTTAACTTTACTTAAAAACAGTGCAAATACAGATTAAAATATATGTATATTGGCAAATGCATGGAAATAAAATAAAGGGCAATAAAAATAGACAGCATGCATACAGAAAAATCTAAGCTCCATATACCTAAACTCACTGGATAGCTTATCACTGAAATACTGACCCTGGATAAATTAATAATTAGCAAAAATAAAAATATATATGCTGTAAAAGGCAGAACTCTAATAAAACACCAAACAAGTAAACATGGTAAGCACTTTCACAGATAAATTCTGGTTCATCAGACCATATAAAAAAAATGAAACTCATACAAGTTAAATACAGAAAATTCAATTCAAAACATCTGATAAAAACACTCTAAAAGGTCATTTGTTCCATTCATAACTGAATCAGGGTAAGCATAATTTATATAAACCCCTTTGCTTTAAAGCTGGTCTTAGAGACTTTGCCATTCAAACCATATGCTTTATCTGCTTGAAGCTGTAGGATCCAATAAAGTTCCATACTTTCCATTTTATTAGGCAAGTGCCCTAGTCACCCATCTTCTCTCATTATTTCTCCTACTTTAAATTTAAATATATGAGTTTGTCCAATCTCTATAACATGTCCAGCTAATGAATTCTTCTCATTACGCTATCTTATATCTCTTACATACTCCCTCATACATTCCAAGAGTAAGAAATCTGTCTTGTCCACATAAAATGTCTTGCATAAATCACAATGAGCCAAATAAACAAGATGTCTGGAAATACAACTAGCTTTCAGTCTAAAATAATATTTTTGTTAGTCCCAGGATGTATTTATGTACTACTATCATCAATAACATGACAAAAATTGCACTTTCCACAGGATAATGTACCTATATGGCTCAATTCGACAGGGTCTCCATGATTGTTATAGCAAAGTAACCTTTTTATTGATTTCTATTTTTAAATCTAAAATTAGGTGTAGACCCTATTATACTGTTAACTTTGTCATCTGAAGTTAGTATACACCAATTTTTCTTGATAATATTGCATTTAGAACTAATACTGCTAGAATAACATCAAGATATAGGTGTCCCCCTCATCACTGACGGTCTCTCATATTGTGAGGTAGGGACATTCTCTCCATCAGAAAAATATGGTTTGGCTCTGCCAGCTCTTAAATTGTTCAAACCTAACATCCCTGCTTCAAGCTCTGACTCTCTAACTCTCTATAACCGCTCTCTAAAAACTCTTCTTGCATTGTGGCAATATCTAAAGCAAACCTATCATCTTTATTACTTAAACGTGATAGCCTCATGGCCTGGCCCCTTACTATAATATTACTCAGAAAACAATCAATTATTGTTTAGGTGATTCACTACTGATGCCTATCTTTCAGGGCTTACCAAAGGTTCATAAGTATCTAATTAACTGTTAATTAAATGTTCAGACCTATTGTTTCTGGACAGGGGTGGCTCACTGAGCCCTTATCAATATATATTGAAAAGCTTTTGAGAATGGTGTGAAATGGAATAGACACGGTGCTAAGTGAAACCAGTTTTTGGTGTTCTATTAAAGTTCTTCTGCCTTTTACAGCATATTTTTTTTATTTTTGATATTTACTAGTTTAGTGTACATGCTGTAAACTGCTTATCTGTGCTATTTTATTCTACAATTTAATAATTATCCCTTATAGATGGTTATGCACAAACAAAACAGCGTCAACATCTCTTTTTACAGCTACACTTCATATGCAGTTATATAGATGTGTTTTCCCCAGCCCCCACTGTCCATGACATTATCGGCATTCTGTTGCTGAAGAAAACAAAGAGCTAGACCAGTTCTTTTATTCATCTTAACAGTTGTGATGATCATGAAAACACATTCATATCTTCTTCCCTGGAATCCTGAATCCACTCTGGCATTTTAAGTCATTCCGCAATTACAGCCTAACAGTAAAACACTTCCTGGCCTTTCATTTTTTTTGTTGCACTAACAAGAAAAGACATCATGTTTAGAAACCCAGCATGCTTCAAAGACATTCTCCATTCTTTGATATTCAGAGAGGGAAAAAACATTCTTTAAGCCATTAGAACAACACTCATTGCAAATGAACAGAATAAAATGATGAAAAAATGCATTTGCACTGTGTTATTTAGACTGGCATTACCCCTGGATTTACAATTCTCCTTAAGAATCTCAAGTAAGTTACCTTAAGGCATCCCTCAAGGGAAAAAAAGCTTGAGATAAGGGTGCAGTCTTTTGATACAGTTCTCCATACTTTCTCTGGATTACCTGTCTGCATTACTATTAGGTTTACTACATATGTACTGAATAGTTATGTTATAGGACTGTAAAGCTAAACATCTAAGAGACGTTGTAGTCTGTACACTTGCTTTTCTGGCCATTTTAAAGGGTTGTAAGTCTTCAGTGCATGAACACAACAAGGTGTTCTTCCTCTGAGGAAATCTGGCTAAGGACAGCCCACACTCTATAGTAAGAATCATCTACCTGGATAATGAATTATTCACTATAATCAGAACCAGCTAAAAAGTGGGGATGCACAAGCCAGTCCATTTCTTTGTGCCGGTCCCAAGCCGGGATAAATGGGTAGGGTTGCCTAAGGGCATCTGGCATAAAACTTCGCCAAATCATTTCATGCAGACACCAGTAAATATTTCATACTGGATTGGTCGAGGCCGGGTTAACAACGACCGCCACCAGTACTGTTAGCCAACAGAGTGCTGGTGGAAATTGGGCTACTGTTGGCCGAAGGAGGAGAAGAGGTGGAAGGCATGGCTGAAGGCAGGAAGAGAGGAGAAAGGTTAGGACTGTGGTAGTGTGGGTCAGAACTTTGAATGTTGGCAGTATGACTGGTATAGGGAGAGAGCTAGCTGATATGATGGACAGAGGGAAGGTTGGTATATTGTGTGTGCAAGAGACCAGATGGAAGGGGAGTAAGGCTAGGTGTATCGGAGGTGGGTTCAAATTGTTTGATCATGGTGTGGATGAGAGGAGAAATGGCGTAGGAGGTATTCTGAAGGAACAGTATGCTAATAGTGTTTTGGAGGTGAAAAGAGTGTTGGATAGAGTGATGTTTATGAAGATGGAAATTGATGGTGTAATGATGAATGTTGTTAGTGCATATGCTCCACAAGTTGGGTGTGCAATGGATGAGAAAGAAAAATTTTGGAGTGAATTGGATGAAGTGGTGATGACTGTACCCAAGGGTGAGAGAGTGGTGATTGGAGCAGATTTCAATGGGCATGTTGGTGAAGGGAACAGAGAGGATGAGGACGTGATGGGTAGGTATGGTGTTAGACAAGGGAATGCAGAAGATCAGATGGTAGTGGATTTTGCGAAAAGGATGGGAATGGCTGTGGTGAATACATATTTTAACAAGAGGGAGGAGCATAGGGTGACATACAAGAGTGGATGAAGATGCACACAGGTGGATAATATCTTATGTAGAAGGGCCAGTTTGAAGGAGATTGGAGACTGTAAAGTGGTGACTGGAAAAAGTGTAGTTAGGCAGCATAGGATGGTGGTTTGTAGGATGACATTGGTAATCAAGAAGAGGAGGAGGAGTGTGAGGGCAGCACCAAGGATCAAATGGTGGAAATTGAAAAAGGGTAATTGTGAGGTGGAGTCTAGGGATGAGTTAAGACAGGCACTGGGTGGCAGTGAAGAGTTACCAAATAGCTGGGTAACTACAGCAGAGCTAGTAAGGGAAACGGCTAGAAAGGTGCTTGGTATCACATCTGGACAGAGGAAGGACAACAAGGAGACATGGCGGTGGAATGAGGAAGTACAGCAGGGTATACAGAGAAAGAGGCTGGCAAAGAAGAAGTGGGATTGTCAGAGAGATGAAGAAAGTAGACAGGAGTAAAAGGAGATGAGGTGCATGGCAAAGAGAGAGGTCGCAAAGGCTAAGGATAAGGCATATGAAGAGTTGTATGAAAGGTTGGACACTAAGGAGGGAGAAAAGGACCTGTACCAATTGGCTAGACAGAGGGACCGAGCTAATAAAGATGTGCAGCAGGTAAGGGTGATAAAGGATAATGAGGGAAACATACTCACAAGCGAGGAGAGTGTGTTGAGGAGATGGAAAGAGTACTTTGAGGGGTTGATGAATGAAGAGAATGAGAGGGAGAGAAGGTTGGGTGATGTGGGGATAGTGAATCATGACGTACAATGGATTAGCAAGGAGGAAGTAAGGATAGCTATGAAGAGAATGAAGAATGGAAAGGCTGTTGGCCCAGCTGACATACCTGTGGAAGCATGGAGGTATTTAGGTGAAATGGCAGTGGAGTTTTTAACCAGATTTCTTAATGAAATCTTGGAAAGTGAGAGGATGCCTGAGGAATGGAAAAAAGTGTTTTGGTACCTTTTTTAATAATAAGGGTGATGTGCAGAGCTGTAGTAACTACAGAGGGATTAAATTGATCAGTCACAGCATGAAGTTATGGGAAAGAGTAGTGGAAGCTAGGTTAAGAAGGGACGTGATGATTAGTGAGAAGCAGTATGGTTTCATGCCGGGAAAGAGCACTACAGATGCGATGTTTGCTCTGAGAGTGTTGATGGAGAAGTACAGAGAATGTCAGAAGGAGTTGCATTGTGTTTTTGTAGACTTAGAGAAAGCATATGACAGGGTGCCTAGAGAGGAGTTGTGGTATTGTATGAGGAAGTCAGGAGTGTCAGAGAAGTATGTAAGAGTGGTACAGGATATGTATGAGGGTAGTGTAATAGCGGTGAGGTCTGTGGTAGGAGTGACGGATGCGTTTAAGGTGGAGGTGGGGTTACATCAAGGATCAGCTCTGAGCCCTTTCTTATTTGCAATGGTGATGGACAGTTTGACAGATGAGATCAGACAGGAGTCCCCGTGGACTATGATGTTTGCAGATGACATTGTGATCTGTAGTGAGAGTAGGGAACAGGTGGAGGAGACCATGGAGAGATGGAGATATGCTCTAGAGAGAAGAGGAATGAAGGTCAGCAGGACTAAGACAGAATATATGTGTGTGAATGAGAGGGAGGATAGAGGAATGGTGAGGATGCAAGGAGTAGAGGTGGTGAAGGTGGATGAGTTTAAATACTTGAGGTCAATAGTTCAGAGTAACGGTGAGTGTGGAAGAGAGGTGAAGAAGAGAGTACAGGCAGGATGGAGTGGGCGGAGAAGAGTGTCAGGAGTGATTTGTGACAGATGAGCACCTGTAAGAGTGAAAGGGAAGGTCTACAAGAGGGTAGTGAGACCAGCTATGTTATATGGGTTGGAGACAGTGGCATTGACAAATAGGCAGGAGTTTGAGCTGGATGTGGAGTTAAAAATGTTAAGATTTGCACTGGGTGTGACGAGGGTGGACAGGATTAGGAATATGTATATTAGAGGGTCAGCCCAGGTTGGAAGGTTTGGAGACATAGCCAGAGAGGCAAGATTACGTTGGTTTGGACTTGTGCTGAGGAGGGATGCTGAAAAAGATGCTAAGAATGAAGCTACCAGGTAACAGGAAAAGAGGAAGGCCTAAGATAAGGTTTATGGATGTGGTGAGAGAGAACATGCAGGTAGTTGGTGTGACAGAGCAAGATGCAGAGGACAGGAAGAAATGGAAACAGGTGATCCACTGTGGCGACCCCTAATGAGCTATTGAAATCCCTGTTTACAGGCTGTTGTCTAGACAACCTTATCTGGTCTATTTTTCCCCTGGTAAGGTCTATAAGGGGAGTAACTATTGTACTCTACTGGAGAACAAATTTTCTATAAACTGCTATCCCCAAGAATGCCTATACCTGTTTCTTGGTAGTAGGAGTGAGCCATGTCTCAACAGCCTCAACCTTGGCAGGTTCTAGCCTAATGTTTCCATCACTCATTCTATGACCCAGGTAATATACCTCTGCCATACCCACCTGACACATTTTGGCTATGATAGTCAACCCTGCCCTTCCCATTTTACACATCTTCAGACTAAGACTGTGTAGATGCCAATATCATCCAGATAAGCAAGGGCATATTCCCTGCTCCTACTAGAATGTGATCTGCCAGCCTCTGGAAGGCTGTTGATACATCCTTCATACTAAAAGGCATTTGTGTAATCTTGTACAGCCAGGATGGGGTCACAAATACTGACCTCTACCTGGCAGGTGTCAAGAGTACCACTTGGCCAGTTCAGTCATAGATACCTAGCCCCACCTGACTGCTGTAGCAGTTCATCTGTCCTGGCTATGGGGTAAGCGTCTGACTCTGTTACTGCTCAGTTTCCTGTAGTTGACACAGAACCAGATGCTACCATCTTTCATTAGCAGCAGCAGCACCACTAGTGAGGCCCAGAGACTCCTGGGTTATTCCCAGTCCCAACATGTCCTTTAGTTGTTGTGATGCCCTTGCACTGCCCCAGCAATCAAGGAACCTCAGTCCTCACCACTAACACCAGTGAGAGGTGTCCACATAGGGGAGGATAACGAATACACACACAGTAAGATACAATTTCCATTAAGAGCACACAGAGATCACAGTCAGTCTGGGGCTGCTTTCTCCCTTTCTCTCCAGATCTCCAATAAGACTCCCCACTGGCACAGCTATAGGGTCCAGATCTCAGCCTAGTGGGCAAGCTAAAACCTCCAGCACCCTCTCTGTCCAACCAGTGCTTTGTGTCCCTGCCCAAGTAACTGACACACGCACCCACTTTGAGATATAAGTTATACACAAACACACAGACACTCCTGGGGAAGGCTGGCACAGATTCTCCAGCTATGCCCCCTTCTGCCCAATCTAAAAGGTAGTACCAGCTGCCACCACCCACTAATATCCGCTACTAAAAAGGCCCTTAACAAAGGGTGTCCAATTATTACTGTGCAATATTATTATCCAAATGGTGTGACTGAACAGCAAAGCTTATTGGAGTGACTTAGACAGTATCACTATATACATGCAATGCACTCTAGAGCTTAAATTATCTCTACACAAAACAGCCACACTTGAAATGTTTAAAAATATTTAATAATAAATAATAAAAACACAAGACACTACTTCTTACTACACAGTGCTAGTCAAGAGTTCAGAGATCACAGGAAAATGCTTACATAATACAGTAGAATAAAAAAAAAAAATTGTAAGCCTGTTTCCTACCTTTCCTGTAATTAGTGTTCCAGATACAGATTTGCTGTATCCAGGACTATTTGTAAGCTTCTGAGCCCCCAAGCCTTCCTGTGTTGGAGGGAAGCATTCTAGCTTATCAGTGGGCGTGGTAAACACTAGATAACCTGTCTACCACATAAGGAGTGGTTCTGGCCCAGAATTTGTAGTTATTGGCCATTTGGGCGGTCTTCCATCTCTCTCAACTTTCTGATTTGAAGGCCTGCATTTGCACTTGTTTCTGTCCTGTAACTCCTGGGCCCATCTCATTTGCTCACTCAAAAAAAAAAAAAAAAAAAAACTGTATTTGTGTTTCTTCCTAGTTTATTTTGCTTTTGCGTCATCTTAAAAGTACTCAATTGTATTTATTACTGCTTGGTGTAACTTGTTCTAAGCCTTTTAGTTTAAGCACTTGGGCTTCAGACCAGTTGTTTTACATTAGGAAGGTTTGTGGTCTGCACTGTGGTGGCAAGACAGGTAGCTTATATCCTTCCAAGTTGGGAACTGCTGATTGAGGCCTCAGTTTCTGTTATTCTAAAAGTGTATTAATTCTGTTTTAAGCACTTGGGCTTCAGGCCAGTTATTTTACATTAAAAGGGTTCGTGGTCTTCACTCTTGTGGGAGGAGAGGCTGGACTCTGCCCTTCTAGCTGGGAATTTCTAGTTAAAGGCTTATAGTGCCTGCATATTTGAACTGCTTCTTACTGAAATTGGTACACCTTGTTTGCTGTAGCATAGACTAGATCCAGGCCTACTGAATCTAGCTTTGTTTGTATAACTTGAGCACTAATCCAGGTATTCTTTAAAGTATTCAATTGTATTTATTACTGCTTGGTAGTAACTTGATTAAAGTGTAGCTATCATTCTAAGTCTTTTGGATTAAGCACTTGGGCTTCAGACCAGTTGTTTTACATTAGGAAGGTTTGTGGCCTGCACTGTGGTGGCAGGACAGGTAGCTTACATGCTTCTAAGTTGTGAACTGCTGATTGAGGGCTCAGTGTCTGTTATTCTAAAAGTGTATTAGTTCTGGTTTAAGCACTTGGGCTTCAGGCCAGTTATTTTACATTAAGAAGGTTTGTGGTCTGCACTCTTGTGGGAGGACAGGCTGGACTCTGCCCTTCTGAGCTGGGAATTTCTGGTTAAAGGCTTATAGTGCCTGCATATTTGAACTGTTTCTTACTGAAATTGGTACACCTTGTTTGCTGTAGCATAGACTAGATTCAGGCCTGCTGAATCTATCTTTATTTGTATGCTTGTTGTTTGTTTGCTTGTTATTTCCCTGAAATGCTAATTCCACCTAAAACGCGGCTTTTCAGCGCTTCTGTGGATCCCTAGTGATATCTGCATTGCTTACTGTACTTATTTCCTTCTTTCACTTGAAAGAAAGTTACTGTTTGTCATTTTTGCATTTAAGTTACCTGTAACACATTGCATTTAAGTTACCTGGCACTTGCTCACTAAAGCAATTATATAAGTCAGCACTAAAATATTAAAAGCACTACATCCTCATGAACTCCCCTTGAGTACCTCGTTCCCCATTGGCCCTTTTTTTCAATTATAAAGGAATTCCCAATACTATTCTAGCATGTCCAAAGGTCAGTTGTCAATCTCCTCTCCGGTCCAGCTGGTGAATCTGGGAATCTTGAGGCAATGTTACAACTGCCTCATGTACACAGAGAACCCGCTCCTCCTCCCAACAAATTCCAACACATGTGAGAGATGCAGCCATACTGGAGGCTAAGCTCTCTCAACTCAGTACTGGCGAAGCCAGTCAGGAGGAGAAGGAAACCACACTCACTACAATTCCAGTCTCACATAGACCTACCACGACAGCAAACCAAACACATAAACACACAAAAATATACTCGGAGGCTCTAAATAAAAATATGCCTAAGCAGCAGAGACCTCCAAAGCAGACACCCAAGCAACCGCTACCCCAAAACAAAACACGTGCAACACATAGCTCACAAAGCCAGAGTGCCGAACAGTCACAGTCCTTAAGGCTAAACAACACACCTGATACACTTGTAATAGGCTCACCAGGCTGAACAAGGAGAAGGTCATGGTGAGCTGCCTGTCGGGCGCTAGGATCCGCCACATAACACAAGCACTCAGGTCACTCCAAGGCAAGTACAAATATGACTCAGTCATTGTCCATGCTGGTGTGAATGACCTGAGATGTACCTCCCTGGACTACATGAAAAGAGACATAGAGGAGCTCTCTGAGCATGTAGCCCAGGCCGGTATGACCCTGACCTTGAGTAGCATCTTACCCTCACCAACAATGATGCCACAATATGAAGACAAGATGATCAATTTCAACAATTGGCTTAAGTATTGGTGTCATTCAAAGGGGATCCAATGCCTGTCAGCCTGGGATGACATGCTCAACAAGCCACGATGCTTCACTAGGGATGGCTTGCACCTGTCACCCCTGGGCTTTTGGATATTGGCAAAGGCTCTTGCTATCCCCATAGTGCCTTTTTTAGGCAAGGCTCAAAAGACACACCCACCTCCATAGGTATCACAAGGGATAAGAAACTAAGAGTAATGCTACTCAATGCTAGAAGTCTAAACCTCAAGATGCATGCACTCAAAACTCTCCTTAGCATGGAGAACATTGATATCTGTGCAGTAACAGAAACCTGGTTCAAGGCTCCCGAGAGCACTCCAGCACTACCAGGTTATACCTCATACCATGCTTTTCGGCCCCAAAACTTGGACCGAACCACAAAAGGAGGGGGAGTATCAATATTCGTCAAAGATACCCACACCTCCAGGTTGGTGGCACAGCACGAAGCATCAGAGACTATCCATGTGTACCTAACAGTGGATAAAACTGCCTTCCAGTTTATAGCCTGCTACAGACCGCCCTCCCAAACCCAGGAACCCCACTCGGCCTTCCTGAGAACACTGGAAAATATGAAGGTCTCTCCAAACACCGTTATATTGGGTGACTTCAACTACCCAAACATAGACTGGGAGCATTACTCTAGCTCCAACACCCTAGCCCAAAGGTTCCTAGAATTTCTAAACTCAAATGCTATGGAATAACTTGTTACCACTCCCACAAGAGGGGAAAACATACTGGACCTGATCATCACCAACATGGGGACTCTATGCTCCAGACCAGAAGTGTATCCCTCACTGGTAAGATCAGACCATAAACTAATCTCACTGGATATTCACATCCCGACTCCACCCCTTGCCTTGAAAACCACAGTGAAAAACTTCTCTAAAGCAAATTTCACACTCCTCAAAACCGAGGTGCAATCCTTCAAAGCCCCGGGCCTGTGGAAAATATGGCCCAGACCGCAGAATCCTTTATAAACGCATTCTATGAACACCTTCAGGAATGCATGGATCATGCAATCCCAAATAAAACCAAGACCCAATCCTCCAAAGGCAGACATCCTGTCTGGTGGACCCCAGCCATAAACAAACTATACAATAGAAGGAGGAAGCTACTACATGATAGAGCAAAATCCCAAAAAGGGAAGGCATCTCTGATCAGTATTAGCAAAAAACTACGGGCACTCATAAAATCGTCTAAGTCCAGCTTAGGGATAAAAATTGCACAGGACACTAAGGATAATCACAAGGCTTTCTTTAGTTATGTTAGGAACCTGGGTGGGAATTCCCAGATATGCTCAGAATTAGTCCAAAATGACAAAAAATACACTGAACCCACAGACATTGCCAACATCCTAGCTGACAGGTTCAGCGCAAACTCCCCCTCCCCACCAAAAGGGCAAATATCTATCCCAGCAGAGTGCTGCCCCCCTGACATCTCAGCTGCTCAGGTAAGAGCTGCCCAAAAAACACAGCATCAATGGGACCAGACGGTGTCCCGGGCTGCGTCCTACATGAACTCCTAGAAGAGCTAAACCCAAACATAAAACTACTGTTCACTCTCAGCCTTACTACAGGATATGTACCCAAAGAGTGGCGTACAGCAACAGTGGTCCCTCTCCACAAAGGTGGTGCCTCAACGGATCCTGGAAACTATCACCCCATAAGCCTGACTAGCTTGGTCTGCAAAGCTATGGAAAGGATCATCATGGACCTCATAAATAAAGATATTGGGGACCTACAGACACTGAATCCTACCCAGTTCAGCTTTGTTAAGGGCAGATCCTGCCTCTTAAACCTGGTTGATTTCTTTGAAACAGTCACCAAGGCCATTGACGAGGGGAAGGTGGTCCACACAGCCTACCTGGACCTCGCAAAAGCCTTCGATACAATACCCCACTTAGGCATTATAGATAAGCTCACCAGCTTAAATATAAACCCCTATATCACTAGATGGGTTGCAAACTGGCTCAAAGACAGAACCCACATGGTTAGAATTGCTGGAGCCATGTCAGACTCCAAACCAGTTACAAGTGGTGTCCCACAAGGCTCAGTCCTGGGACCTCTCTTGTTCGGTATATATTTCTCGGAGGTACAGGCCAACACGGAAGGACTGTGGCTGACCAAGTTCGCAGATGACTGCAAACTGGGCGCCATAATCGACTCTCCAGCTGACACAAGCATCCTCCAAAAGGGCCTCATAGAAACAGACAACTGGTGCCAGAGCCATGGCCTCAAGCTAAATGCCAAAAAGTGTATAGTCATCCTCTTTGGCAAAAACAAAGTGCCCACAAATTACCACATAGGTGGTAAACCATTAAGTACAGAAGAAGTAATTAGGGACCTGGGGACCCAAGTTGATAGCAATCTCTCATTTGACAACCACGTGGCCAAAGTGGTTAGAAAAACATTTTATATAGCCCATCTAATCATGAAGGGATTCACATCTAGATCAGGGGAGGTCATCGTGCCTCTTTACTCATCCCTCATCAGGCCCATAATTGAGTACAATGCCCCTTTTGGGATGTACCTTACCAGACACCTGCAGCAACTGGAAAGACCCCAAAAGTACCTCACCAAGAGGATCAAAGGGCTCAAACAGATACCATATGCTGCCCGGTTAAAGAAACTCCAGCTCTACTCAGTGGCATACCGCCTCTTCAGAGGCGATC
The DNA here is from genome assembly GCF_019279795.1 of Protopterus annectens. Classification (NCBI taxonomy): domain Eukaryota; kingdom Metazoa; phylum Chordata; order Ceratodontiformes; family Protopteridae; genus Protopterus; species Protopterus annectens. The sequence continues at coordinate 1,106,005,443 of NC_056735.1, read as the reverse complement.
TGTGCCCGACGTATAAAGCCATGTCCAACCCGGAATTAATGGACATGCTGCACCTCAGAAAATCCAAATCCCATCAAGCTATGCGCTCGAGAGACTTGAACCTCAGCACTGAAATAAATAGGACATGCTGGAGGGACAGATTCTTAACCCAGAGGCTCCCTTCACTCTGGAATAAAATCCCAGTCCAGGTTAGGCAGAGTCCCTCATCGACTCTCTTCAAGAGGAATCTTGATGAGTGGATGGAAGATCGTAGGTTTACCCCGGGTATCACTTCTGTGTCACTGTTAGACAGAGGCACAGTATACTAACCTCGAAAAAGGGCATAGCAAAATTAATTTAAAATGGGTGGCGAAAGCCAAACACACTCTGGCTAGGCTTATAAATGCCCTAGGGCAGATAGCCTAGTATGAACCTATGAACCTATAAATCTATGAACACAGAAAAACATTTAATCTGATCTTCCTATTTCCTAGCTATTTATAAGAGAAACACTAAAGTCTAAGATCCTACTTACATACAGACACAGGCGGAGTGCTGGTGAGTTGGATGTTCTCAAGACAAATGCAAAATGCTCACTGATTCTCTCTCTTTAAATTGATAACACAGTGCTGCTTCACATTACATCATTCTTAACAATTTTCTGTTTTCCCAGGCTAACAAAAACTCAGAGAATAATAGCCTTTTTGATCTTGCAGCTGGTCAGGAAGCCAGAGCAATAAAAGAAATTATATATGTAAATTCTAGCCATTAACTCTGGCCACAAAACAATAGGAAGAATTCCTTCATTTAGATGTCACGGCTCCGAGTTTTGACATCAAACAATTATACAGGGCTTGACTTATCAGCCTTCCTACAGCAGAGTGCACTGTTGTTGCATTTTTGCAGTTCCACATTTAACAGCATTTTCTTCCATTTAAGAGAACAAGCCTGTGGGTTATATTAATATTTACAAATGACAGAATTATCTACAAAATTCTATCTGGCTAAGTTGACAGCCTTCACATATCTTCACAGTTGTTCTTTCAGAATTTTTCTAATGCTGTCATACACTCTCATGTGTTTATGTGGTGCTCCACTAGGTGGGTACACTCTGGCTTGCCAGTAAACATATCCCAAATTCTTGCAATATGGTTTGGTTCCCTGAAACTGGTGGGGGGTGTTTGGTTGTCGAGAAAGGGACACCCCATACTCCAAGGTATCAGATTGACCATCATGGAAGTTTTTACCCAGATAATGGAAAAACACTGACATACCAACAATATGACTGCAACAGTATCAAAGAGAACAAAAGCATTTTATAAAGCAATATACCCTGAAAATGCATACTAAATGACATGAGTTCTCATAAAGGATTTTTGGCAGATAAGCAGAATACAGTAGACAAATGCAAAAATAGGTATGTCCTCCCATATCCGCTCTAGGACAGCCTGAATATACAATTCTAGGCTTGCAGTTTCAGTTCAACCACTGCTAAGTACTACTGAGCATTGCATTACTTGTTGCCATGATGTGCTGCACACTGTTGCTCTGCACACAAAAACAATGATACACGTGCATGTAAACATGGTCTATATTGGCTATACAACAGCAAACAACTGAAAACAGTGCCAAAGGTTATTACACCCACCTAACCTCATCAGTATAGCACCTCTATATATACTAGAACAGCAGCAACTGAAGACAACAGCATGCCTACCTTAACAAATATCCCATACTGTGTGCAAAAAACAATTCCATCAAAAGTGCATGGAAGTTCACAGTATGATCACTATGGAGAAATGACCTGGAACAGACTCTGCTGTCTTCTTAGCTGTACATACATCAGCACTATAAAGCTTGCAGGGGTTTAGCATTGTTCTATAGGCTCATAGACTGTGCATAACTAATAAGGTCTAGCAACAAATAACATCCCCAACCCTCAGTACAAACTGACAGAGTGCAATAATGTAAATGCAGTAACCATAATTCATGATGTGAGGCTTGACAAAGATAGCCACCCAATGCTTCTCACAACCAGAAACATTCATACCTCAGTCTGCTACTAGCAACAGGAACTGGATTTTTTGAGGGAACACATCAAACACCAGTACCTTCTGGTATTTAGTAAGTTGCATCCATTTTCATATTTATTGCATTATATGCATGTCAAGCTGCATGGTCCTTCATCTTAGTTATCTGACTGGTACTCTGGATTGTGTGTGTTGCAGTATGGCTTGGTACTACATGTGAGATAGCACAGAATGCTGTTATGCATGGCAGTATTGTAGTAAATAGATTATTTCATAGCATGTGAGGTGCTACACCTATAACATCGCAAAGGATATGCCATTGTCAGTCATAGACACTCAGGCCATTCTTCTGATATAAATGGTAATAGTGCATTGAGTAGCCATTTTAATTAGACAGGTTGCTGTAACAGAAGGGCATTGTGGACTACAGCACTCAAACAGCAGATTTCAATCTATTCTACATGTCTACATGCACTCTGGATGTCATAACACCAGTTTCCCCTGGTATTCAGTACTTATAACAATACTTACATGAAGGGCTTCAATACTCACACATCTGATATTGGGCTGTACCCCCACACTCCCATACCCATGTATAATAACTCCAAGGTTATACAGCTGCAGCCAGAATAAAGCATACCCAACTATAGACTGTGTTACAACGATCCCCGCAAGCTTTGTAGTCAATGTGACACCTACCCATTGGCAATGTGTATAACTGACAAACAGAATCTTAACCGTGTACAAATATCTACAGAAAAGAAAAACTGACCACCAACTTAATCTGGTCTGTTTACAGCAGTACACATAGATTCTTTCCACAGTTCATTTTAGTGGCGTCTTTTAATTAGGCTTCAATATTCATTCATATTGTTAAAGAGGTAAGAGCTGCTCTGAGAACACAACAGACCCATTCATGCAAAAAAAGTGAAAATAAAAATAGGTTCCAGAAGCTGTAAAACTGTGACTCATACTACTGTGATTCTACTTACGTGGATGTTTAAAGAATGATTTCCTTATGTCTAGCTTGACTTATATAAAGGGACTTGGAGTAGATTCTTGGAAAACACTCCAGGATTACTTTGCAACAGCAGGACCATTGAGACATAATTAACATACCCACATAATGATTATGATACATTATAATAGTCAGAACGCAAAGACATAATGAATAACTCAGATAAAGTGACAACCATCATTTATATATTTATACTTTTTGTTGACTAGGATGACCCACAGGGCCAATAGTTTATTTTCATGGGAGACCTAAAGTGGTATTCATACCGATCAGGGGAAATTTGGTCAGGACACTGGGGAATTTCCCCTGCTCTTTTTGATAAGTGCCATGAGACTTTTTACATCCACCCAAACTACCACCGACTCAAGCAGATGATGCCTCAGTTTAGGAGATCATCATAAGGATGGCACACCGAGGAGTGCAGCACCCCACTTAATTTGTAGTGTAGTGTCAATATTGGAAAATTAATCCAAGTACCTGATGCAGGAATTGAATCTACTGTCTTCTGAACCAGAAACAAGCGTTCCTCCTGTTCAGCTATTGAGAATGCAGACAAACACATTAATTTTCCAACCCCCTTCAAGGAAAAACAGCATTGATAAATACAAAAACTGTACAAATAAAATGCAGCAACATGAACTGCCTAGTGCTCCAACACCAATAGAAATCATTTAGATCTGAATGTTTTGGGGTAGCACCATGTCTCTCAACTTATTTGGTCATGAATTCTGGACAAAGCTAAAAATAATGGGGAGGATAAATTCAGGAACAGTTTTTAAATACTGCTGTAATTCACTTAAAAAGTTAATAGAACAACATGAAGTTCTTCCATTTCACTGTTGCAGTATTCCTTACAATAGGGATCCCCTGCCAAGGGTGGCCTGATGTCCAGCCAGTATACCAAAGCCTTTAGGTTGCTAAAGGTATAACATATGTCATACATATGCTCCCAATGTACAGAGTAGGGCATAAATTTGACATCTAGACGTACAATCCTCAGAACTTCTTTGCTGCCAGTCTGAATGCCGTCTTTATCATTGGTCTGAACATTCACATCGTTTGCGGGTTCACCAAGCCATTTTTCAGATAAGTGCCCCATTGGGGCTTTTTACTCTTATCTTTTTCCTTTCATTTGTTACTTGTGATATTCATGTCATCCAGAAAGGATAAATGCCAGTGTGGGAGACAGATTCCCCATAAAGACCATCAGAATCAGTGTTTATTTTGTCTCGGTGCTTCCCATGACCATACATACTGTTTTATTTGTCAGGCTTTCATTCCAAAGATTCTTCATAGTCAACTTTCCTATTTGGCCATATATTTAGAAAACCAATGTCTTAAGCTTTTGACAAAACACATTATAGAAGGAACTTCTAGATCTGAGGGTCAGCCATCTGAGAAGAAGGAGAAGACAAGAAAGCTAGGTCTGATTCTTTGGCTGTGCCACATCTGCTAGATGTCTTTCTCAAGGCTAGCAAAAGCCCAGAGGATCTCCCCGCCTTTTTCTTATATTCCTCTGCCACTACCACTTCAGAGGCTGACATGGATCCAACATCATGCCCATCCGTGGAGGATTTATAGACATCCACTATGGATGGTTAGGAGGAACCACAGCTGATTATTAACGAAGGGCTTAGGGGTGTTCCTCAAATTTTGTTTATGGAGGAGTTACCAGCTACCATTGTGGAGTGCCATACAGGATCTGAACCTTCTATGCTTTATAAAGTGTAAATCCCTTTAAAGAAAAAACAAAAGACTGAATTTCACTTGGGGTAGCCCAGAAACTCCTTTTGAGGAGATTTCCTTTGGGGACACAATTTCCAGAATGATTGAATTTTTTAAATGGGATTGTGCCCAAGTCTCTGAGATCCAGAAAATGTATTATGAGCTTCTGCAAATTGACTTTCCTAGACCTTCTGCTGTTCCTCCTATTTTGGCTGCCTTGTTGGATGCCTTCTGTACTGTATCTCAGGCTCCTGATTCCCAACCCCCTGCCCCAAAAAACCTGATAGGTTTTATAAGGTACCTGATGATTGCAAATTTCTCTATAGATGTCTATCTGCTGACCCTTTGTCTGTGTCATTTGACAAACCATCTATGTTTCTGCCCTCTACAAAGTTGCTTCCTTCTTATAAGGACAGCAGAGGTATGGAAAGGCTGAGTAAGAAGGTATATACCTCTTACTACCCTTGCTTTCAGGGCTGTCAATTATCAGACCCATATCAGTAGATATATTCTGGCTCTTCTTTCTTGGGCCTGTCAGGTAATTTCTAATTTTCCTGATTCTTCGGTGAAGACTTCTGCCCTTGACTTGTTAGGGACTTCCTCCCAGGTACCCCACCATTCTATTAAGTGCAGCTATGATGCAGCAGATGCTTCTTCCAGAGCTGCTGCTTTTGGTTCTGTGCTGAGGAGATATTTCTGGCTTTGCCTTCAACCATTGCCTGATGATATTAAGGTTAAGTTAATGGGTGCTCATCTGGATACAAGCATTTGTTTGGTGCTGCTGCTGATTTGTTTAAGTCTTTGCAGGAAAAGGGTAAGGGATTGCAAAAACGGAAACATATCTTTGTTTTTACTGTGCCTAAATTCCAAAGGAATTACCCTAATAAGCCAGCTGTTGTACGTAGGCAGTCTTGCCCTCTTCCCAAAGGTAAAAAGGGTGGAAAAGTGTCTCCTCCTGCTAAAGCTACCCAGACTACTTCTATGCAGAAATCTTCTTTTCCTAACAAACCAGGTGCTATCTGACTATGCTGTTTTTCTCAGCCACATTCCTCTTTCTCTTCATCTTTCCCTGTCCTTTCCAGTTTGGTTACAGATTACTCGGGGAATCCAGGGTTCTGCCTATTATTTGCCTAGGGTGTTATGTGGTCTATAAATCTCTTCCTCCATTCATGGGCATTCCTCAGCCCTCTCAGCAACAATTGGATTTCTTTCCAGGGGTGCTTCAAGGTCTTTTGACTCCTGGAACTATTCAGGAGGTTCCTGTTTCTCTAAGGGGAAAAGGATTTTGGTTCCCAGGAAAGAAGGCACTTGGAGACCAATTCCTAGATCTCTCTCACCTGAGCACCTTTCGGAAGTTTCCTTGCTTTCAGATGTTACCCCTTCAGATCTTGTTCCCTCTGCTGCTTCCTCAGGCTTTTTTGGTTTCTCCTGACCTCAAGGATGCTTATCTTCATATCCGCATTCATCCCTTTTCATGAAGTTTTTACATTTCTCTGTTGCTTCCTGGCATTTTCATTTCTTTGCTTTGCCTTTGACCTTTCTACTGCCCCAAGAGTATTCACCAAATGCCTCTCTCCTGTGATTGATTTTTGTAGGCTAAAAGGGTTAGAGGTCTTCCCCTACCTAGACAATCTACTGTTTTAAGCCTCCTCTCCAGGGATTCTTCTCCAGCATCTTCAATTTGCCTTCTCTCTATTACAAAGCATGGGGTTCACCATAATTTTCCAAAAGTCTTTTCTGACTACTTCATAGGATCATGTCTTTCTGGGATGCAGGATGCAGACTGTTCCAATGCTGGCATCCCTGCCTGTGCCCAGTGCCTTGAATCTTATTATTTTCTTTCATTCCCTTCTTCCTCTGGCCTCAGTCACAGCAACAGAGCATCTGAGAGCACTGGGTTTTATGGCCTTCACCATTCCTTTTCTCCCTCCAGCCAAACTTCACATGAGAAAACTTCACTGATTTCTAAAGTCAGTTTGGCTTCAGCATTCTCATCCCCTTGATTTCCTAGTCCCTCTTCTTCCATGCTTTGATGTCCCCTCTCTGGGCCAGTGCCCAGGGAGCATCAATCCTCATCACTGGTTCACTTTGAGAGAAATAGCTACATAGAGTATTTTCAGATGCAAGTACAATTTCCCTTAAGAGCACACAGGGAACACAGTCAGCCCGGGGTCTGGATTTCTTTATATCTGTCTCCCTCCAGGGCCCCAATAAGGCTCCCCACTAGCACAGCTATACGGTTAAGTCCTCAACTGAATGTCCAAGCCATGTCCTACAGCACTGTCTCTGTGAAACCAGTGCTTCATGTCCCTGCTCCAAGTAGCTAACACACACAAATGCACACACAAACACACACACACACACACGCGCGCGCACACACTCACACACACACACACACACACACACACACACACACACACAAACACACACCTGAGAAAGGCTTGCACAGATTTATTGGATGTGCCCCCTGCTGAACTGCCACCAGACACTCCCCCCCCGCCAGCTACTCCAAGACCCTTACAAAGGGTATCCAATTATACTGTGCAATATTAATACTAATACAAATGGTAGTAGTTGACCTCACAGCAAGACTCTTAGAAGTGGCCCCACAGTGTCACCAAATAAATATAAGCACTCTCAAAGGTTAAATATTTTCTAAAAGGACCAGTCACAGTAAAAGTTTTAAATATATTTAATAATAAATAATAAAAGAACATGAAATACAGAATATATATATTTGCAGCACACCACAGAATTAAAATCACAGGAAATATTAAAAATAATGCTGATGGACAGACTCGGACAAATATAGAAAAACAGTAATAAACTAATCCTGGTATATATTCCTAACTAATCTAAAGAAATTACTGTTCTCTAATAATTTACTTGGGCAAGGCAAGAGTAAATATGTGAGCAGTCTTTCTAGTCAGGCTCCCAAACAGAATACTCAATACTCAGAGATTACTCCCTGTGATATTTAAAAAATATTATTTCCAGGGCTGGCAGAATGACCTCATCTGGTCACCTGATTCTAGGTTCACACATTATCCCCTTTTGAATTTGAGAGAGGAATTTAGTATAGACATGTAAAAAATGCAAATCTAGAGCTTTTCTAATGTCTATGCAGGCCTGGGGCCAAAAAAAAAAAAACAATTACAGCAGTTTCCCCCTTTTTACTGAAGCAAATAAACAATGGCTTCTTCCAGACCTACCATCTCCAGTCCTATTCATCACTGTCGTATGCCATTTTAATGGTTTAACAGCTCATTTACATTTCTCTTATTTTTCTTAAAGTAAACTAGCTGATTAACTTCTGCTCATCCTGTGTTCTTGGTTACAGTATGCACATTTAATCAGTTACTACCTGCATGTATATTTCCTTTCTGTCCAGCAGGACCCACTGCTGATACATTTTTCAACACTAGCAACTTTTACAAATACATTTTGATATTAAATGCCATACAGTTCTAATATATATGCAGTACAAGGATCTTGTATAAAACAGTTTGAAATTCAAAGGATATATCATTCTTTATAAAACTCCAGCTGGCTATGCTGGCACTTATTTTATTTATTATTTTTGCTTTTACATTTATTAACCAGGTTAGTCAGACTGGGCCTAGAGAGCCCTTTTTCAGCAGAGACCCAAGGAGAAAAGCTACAGGAAAGTAATTAAACAAATAAGAAAAAACGAACAATTCAAGTTGTAAGATACTTAGTACAAAAACAGAGAGAAATATACAATATGAATATATACAAAGCAAAGGTACAGTGTTTTGAGAATGCAGTAACAACATATTTGAGAAATGTGGTTATCAGTAAGTTATAAACAAAGAATGTAGCGATGCCTAAAATAAAAATAATTCAGAGTAACATCATGACATAGTACAACAAACATGCATTTAACAGCATAGGTACTAAGTGCAGAGAGAGTAATATATGTAGACAGTTTAGGTAGATACCAGGCAGATATATTAATTGAGAGAAGAAGAAAAATTAATTAGGTAATTTCCTGACAAGTACAGATCCATGCATGTTGGAAATTAATTTTTAGTTGCTTTTTGAATTCGCCATTTTTGGTAGTGGAGCGAAGGGACAATGGAAATTTGTTCCATGAGTACCCAATTGAATGACTGTAAAGTATTTTCCAATATTTTTGTTTGGCTTGGTCACTTGCAGAAGGCTTTGTTGTGCACTTCTGATGCCATGATTGGGTGTGTAGGGCATTGTTATGGATGTAAGGGCAGAGCAGGAGTTGGGGCTATTTAGGATGCTGTGTGCAATTTGTAGTTGTGATATTTGAAGCATGTGGAGAAGTTCAGGCCATCTTAAGCTTTACAGGGATATATAGTGATGGGATTTGTAGCTATTACTGGCTGCAAATCTGGCTATCTTGTTATAGGTGGTTTGTAGTTTGATTAAGAGATTATTTTGGAGGTTAGTAAGTATGGGAGCAATATACAGCAGGGATGGCAGAATAAATATTTCAGCATGTATAGGCCTAGATTTGTTAGGTATATATTTGTTGTGTTATAGAAGACCACATTCCTGGATTTTTTGATACAGTTTAAGATATGTAGATCGAATTTTAATTGGTCATCTATAGTAATGCCAAACAATTTGGTGCTTTAGTTGGTGATGATCAGTTAGTCATTGTTCTACTAGGTGCAGAGATTGTTGAGTGACAGTGTGGAGACTTTGTATATTTTCAGAGGTGTTAATAATTGTGGAATTGTCTGGGTACTGTATTAAGGTAGAGTGGGGGCAGGAGACATGGAGGTTATTTGTAAATATATTAAAAAGTAGGGGGCCCAGGATAGAACCCTAGGGAACCACAGTCATAACAAGATGGAAAGGGGAGAAAGATGTTTGCCATCTGATGGACTGATGTCTGTTTGAGAGGTAGCTTTTAAACCAGGAGGTAGTGGAGGTAGAGACTTGTAGACTGGAAAGTTTGTTTAGGTGATAGGATGGGAAATGGTATCAAATGCTTTGAGTAGGTCAAATAGAGCTGATATGAGTTCATTATTATCTCTGGCTTGGGAAATGTTGTGTTTCAAAGGTAGGAGGGCAGTGGTAGTACTGTGCGAGGGTCGGAAACCATGCTGTGTGGGTGTAATTAGGTTTGCCTGTAAGAGGTGGCTTAGTATTTGTTCATGTATACATTTTTCCAGTATGTTGGTTAAGGGGGATAATATGGCAATAGGCCTGTAATTTGAGGGTTCTGTAGAATTTCCTCCCTTGTGGAGGGGTATTATGAAGAATTGTTTCCAGATATCTGGTACTGTATTTTCTTGGATGGATCTATTGATAAGTATAGATACAGGGTATGCTACAGATTCAGCTGCATGTTTAAAAAATAATGGAGGGAGTTTGTCGGCTGATGAGGAACAGGGTTTGAGTTTGTTAAGAAGTGATCTGATGAAGGAAGTTGATACGGGTGCTAGGGAGAACAAGGGAAGAGATGAGATGGGAGGTGGAGTCTTAATATCAAGAGTTTCTGGTTTAGTAAGCTTTTCTATTGTTTCAATGAAAAAGCTGTTAAGTAGGGTTGCAGTTTCATTAGAAGGTTTGTTAGGGAAGGGGTTTGGTGAAGAGGGGTTCCCTGGAGATAGTCATTTTTTTATTGAGTGTCAGAATTTCTTCGGGTTGGAAGGTGGGTTGCTCAGAGATTTTTGATAAAAAAAAAATTTGTCTAGTAGGACCTGCTTTTTTGTTTGGTTGTGAAGCTGTTTATAAGTTCATGTGGAAAGTTGAGTTGTTTTTTTTTTCCAGGCACTGTCGCTCTTGTTCATAAGTGATTGAGTTGCCTGGTTTAGCCATAGTACATATTTACATTTTAGCCTAATTTTTCCTACTTGCCCATATCATCTCACATGCTTCAAGCTAGAATTTCAGTGGTAGATTCAACAGCTAACACTCAATGCAGGGCTCCCTTTTCAGCCTCCTCTTCCCTCTCAGGAGCTGTTCACAAATGCTTTAGATGAGGGATGGGGAGCATCCTTCACCTCTCTAAAGGTGCAGGGCCTTTGGTCACCTCATCAAAAGAAAGTCCACATCAATATCAAAGAGATGAAAACTCTTCTATTAACTCTTGAAGAATTTCATCCTCTGTTCTCTCCTGGGCCACTGAAAGGTTTTACAGACAAGACCACAGTGATGTGGTATGTCAACAAGCAGGGTAGATGAGATCTTATCTTCTGTGCAGGTTGGTGCTTCTAGTGTGAGAACTAGCTATCCAGTACTGATTGACACTTTAGGCAGTCTACATTCCCTCAGATCAGAACACTGTGGCAGACTCTCTGAGCAGGTCCATAACACAATCCCATGAGTGGATGCTTCACAGGGATGTGTTTCAGGACATTGTTCCCCCAGTGGGGTACTTCTCATGTGTATCTCTTTGCCTCCCCTCTGAACAGATAACTTCCTCTTTTTTGTGCCAAAGCTCCATGTTCTCTGTTTTTCCTGTAAGAAGATGTTTCTTTCTGCATTCCCTCCCCTTCCTCTTATTCCAAAAGCCCTGTTCAAAATACAACAGGATGCACCCAAAATCTTGCTGATAACTCCTTTTTTGCCCAGACATCATTTGTTCCCTCTTCTTTTGCATCTAGTCAAGGGCAGTCATCAGAAGTTACCTCACAGATTTCACCTACTCACACAAGACAAGGCACCTCTCATCCACCCCCCCCCCCCCCGTCCACTCTTATTTAACACTATGGGTAATAGGATTTTGAATCCATATAGACACCTTTTTTTCTGAGGATGTGGTTAAGGTCCTGCAGGAGGCCTAGAAGCCCACTACTAGGAAATCCTACTTATCCAAATGGAAGAAGTTTTCAGTTTTGTGCCTTTCTCGTAACCTGGAGCCACTTTCTGTGGATGTTCCTTTGGTTCTATCTTATTTGTGTGAACTGCTCCATGCTGGATTGGCATATTGTTCAGTTAAGGCCCACTTTTCAAACTATTTCTGCTTGTCTGCCTTTAGATCCTTCTTTAGCTTCTAGATAACACATTTCTTAAAGATGTCCTTCATATCAGACCTCCAAGGAAGCCTGCACCTCCTCCCTGGGATCTTAATTTTGTTTTGGAGAAACCGACCCAGGCTCCTTTTGAGCCTGTGGCTTCAGCTTCCTTGCAGCATTATTCTTGGAAGACTGTTCTTTTGTTGGCCATTACTTCTGCCAGATGGGTGTCTGAGCTTCAAGCCCTTATGGCTGTTCCTCCTTTAGTAGTTTTCCATAAGGACAGGGTGCCCCTTTTTACTAATCCTTCTTTTATGCCCAAAGTGGTGAATGAGTTGTCTCATAATTAGTCTATTCATTTGCCCACTTTTTCCCCTTCTCTACAATCAGCTAGTGAGTAGATTTTGCAGACTTATGGATATGCATAGACAATTCATATTTAATTTGGATAAGACCAAAGCTTTTCGCAAATCAATCAGCTTTTTGTTTCCTTTCATGCTAGATCTTTAGGATTGCATTGGCTGTTTTCAAGCAAATTATTTCATCTTAGATATCTAAAGCCATTTTTTGTTGTGCTTTTCAAGGCAAGAGCCTTTATTCTTTCTGTTAAAGCTCATTCTACTAGGGCTATGGCTTCTTCTGGTGCTTTTTTTCAAGTGTTTAAATACTAATTCTATTCATGAGGCTGGACTTCTGTGCATACTTTTACCAAGCACTATAAGTTATATATGGTATAAAGTGCTAGAGCTGGTTTTGCTAGGGCAATCCTTCATGGGTTCCTAGAGGGAACTGCTGGTCCTTCCTCCACCCTCTCATCTTCCTGAGCTTTTGCACTATCCATATTGAAAGGAATACTACAACAGTGAAATGGAAGGACATAGTACACTTGTGTAAAATCTTACCATAAAGGTAAATATCCTTGTCTACACTGTTGCAGTATTCGCACTCACTCTCCTCCTTGTGGTTCTTTTCCCTTCTGGATATGTTTGCTTCCTCTCTTATCCTTGGACTGGCATTCTTACTGGGGCTCTTAGTTCTGAGGATGGTACATCTGGATGTCACCTTCATGTCCTATGATGTATGCTGGGAGCATAAGTGTGACATACAGTGTACCCTTAGCAACCTAAAGGCTTTGCTATACTGGCCAGATGTTAGGCCTCCCTTAGCATGGGGTAGTGTGTGTGGGGTGCATGGAGAATGTTGGTTTTGTATAACCTTTTGATCACAGAAATACTGGGATTTGATATTATTGTGAGGGCACTACGTGAATTTGCTCATTAACAAGTTATATCTTTAACTCATCTGCACTAAATATCAAACTATTGTAGCCCATCGATGTACATTTCATATCCTTGTGCCCATAAAAAAAGTTAAATTAAAAATGCATTCACAGTTAATATTGTAAAATTAAACTTGTAGATTTTATGCTGTACAGTTTATTCACAGACAAATAAATATGCTGTCAACTGTCAAAAAAACAAGGAAACCAAGGATCATACCAAAAGAACATTGCTGGCATGAGGAAGTCCCTGTTTACTATGATCAATTTCTTCCTTTACACCATAACTGCTCTGGGATGTGGGATACACCTGCACAGATATGGCCATCAATTACAGCCCCTTGTAGGACTGACTACATTCAGATGTTTGCTTGCAATAAAATGATTGAAGAAATACAAAATGGCTGAAAAATCTATTTCAGCTCACTTCTGTGAGAACTACTGAATATATTGCATTGATCACCCCCATGACCCCCCCCCCCAACCTCTTAGCTCAAGAATCAAAGACCCAACAATTTGGAACATATTTTAAATCTTTCTCTTGTATACTTAGAAAGTTGCATTAGCAAGCATTTTTTTAAATGGCACAAAGTCTGAAACTTATATGGCTGACATTGCTTAATGATTGTAATCCATAACAATTTGCCAAACCAATAGGTCACAAATTTTGCAAAGAAAAGAACAAAATAATTTTCACTTTCTTTTCTCATGAATTCTGGACAAAGCCAAAATTAAGTCGGGGTGCCAAAAGTGAGGCATTTAAATACTATTTGTTAACCAGGTAACCCACGATCGAAAATGTCCCTTTTCAAGGGTGACCCAGGAGTACTGTCTGATTGACTTGCTCACAATCACACCATAGGCAAAGTGATGTAGGAGGATTTATACCCTGTAACTTTGAGCACAGGAATTAATTTAACAGCTCAGAGCCTTAAGTGCCAGACAACTCTAATTCACTTAAAATTTTAAAAGCATTACAACAGATATTGCACAGACATGTATTTTCCAAACAATGAAAACTATGAAACTTTGATTGATTTACAAAAAAAAAAAGAACAAAGGGGAAGGGAGATCTAGCAATTGGTGTGGGGGATTAAGGCTCCAAACTCTTAATGAGCTGCCTTAAGGGTACAGAGTTTGATTGTTTCTACCTCCAAATGTGTGACTCTGAACAAGTCCCTCTCGTTGGTTCAAATGTGCGTCCTTACCCTACACCCTTTCATTTGAGTTCACATTAGGAAAAAGATTGCAAGAGGAATGGATAGATATTTCAGTGTGCATCTTAGACAGCTTGCACACACACACACACACACACACACACACACACACACACACACACACACACACACACTGTAAGACACTTACTACCTCCTCCCAATAGCTTAGAAATACAGTAATATATACCCCATTTAATCTCCTGACAGGAAGACATTCTTTCAAAAGGCTCACATCCTCCCATGATGTAAGAACACACTTGCATGTGCTCTCACATGAGATCACATGCCCTTCCATCTGACCTGCAGCTGGATCAACTAGTGCAATGTGCCAGTACCTCAAAATAGCACCCAACCCACTTAGCTCTTCAAGTAAACAGCCAAAAAAAAAACACGTCTCTGTAATAAGCCAATCACTACATTCTGGAACTTTACTTGTCTGTCCTTAATACAAGTATGTGAAGTTTCTTCATTGCAACATGTGATTTGAGCCTGTGGCTTTAATGACACATGATATTTATGCTGCACTCTTTTCTTGCATGGGATCTGAACTTTTGACTGTACTCTCACTTTTAAAATGTTACATTGACTTTAAACTCTACATTCTTTAAACTAGCAAAACATCATTTAATATCTGTGAATGCTTTTCTGTCTCTGTCTATATCAAGATGTTATTTATGCATTGCAATGCTTTACTACCATAATTCAAAAGTCTTAATGTCTGCTAAACAAAACAATAACACAAAAAAGTAATTTGCCAGTTCTGTAACTGTAAACCCCTTATTCTGCAAATTAACTTTTATTTATTTATTTATTTCCAGTTGTTTAACCAGGATAGTCCACTGGGCCAAAAGAACCAGTTTTCAATGGAGTCCTGGGGAGAAAAGCTCCAAACACAGATTATACAAAGATTACAGTGATTTACATTTTAACAATTTCTGGTTATAAGACAGAACAAAAAATACTGAGGTTACAGTCAAAAAATAAAACAGGAGAGATTTGCTCTAGTAGGATTAAAAATAGTAGTTAGATGCAGTAGGCTTAGAAATTGTTAGATGGAAATAAGAATTTGTTTACTAGATGCAAATGTGAATTTGCTGTTTGGAATTAAAGAGATGGAAGAGTGTAGGAAGTGGAGAATAGGTTATGAGGGGTGAGAGCAGGAGCATTCCCATTTGGATGTTAGATGTGAGTGGAGTGGAGTGATTTTTTAAAGGATGGGAGGCTAGTGATGGTACGAATGGAGGGAGGGAGGAAGTTCCATAGGTATGCTAGTGAAAATGACAGGAGGTTTTGTCCTGGTAGGCGAACGGGTCTGTAAATTTCTATTAGGTTTTGATTGGTAGATCTGAGTAGTCTTTGTGTGGGGTGCATTTTAAAGGTAGTAGTGAAGGAGGGACAGAGGGATGGCTGGAAAATGAGTTTGTGTGCATTGGTGAGCTGAGTATAGGAGAGGTAGTTGGGAAGCTCTAACCAGTTTAGTTTGTGGAGAGGTGCACAGTGATGGGTTGATGATTTGTTGCTAGTAGTGAATCTGGCTATTTTATTATAACAAGAGGACAGTTTTGTTTTGAGAGATGATTGTAGGTTTGTTAAAACAGGGGCTCCATAAAGAAGGGATGGTAAGAGAAATGTAGTAGAGAGAGTGAGCTTAGTAGCTGAAGTGAGGTATCAATTGTGTCTATAGAGCATGCCAAGTTTCTGGTGGGTTTTTTTATGTTTAGTAGTAGATGTGAATTGAATGTAAGCTTGTCATTGATTTGGACTCCTAGTAGTTTGGTTTCAGATACCATTTCAAGAGGTGTATTATTTTGGCTGGTGATGGAGAATAGTTTTCTATCAAAGGAATTGGTTTTAGAGGGGGTAAATATCATAAGTTTTGTTTTAGCTGTATTGAGTGCTAAGTGGTTGTCTTTCATCCACTGTTCTGTGGAAGAGAAGGCATCTTGAGTCAGCTTTAAGAGAGTTGGGATGGATGAGGCAGCACAGATGATTGTAGAATCATCGGCATATGGAATAATGTTAGCATAAGGAATTGAGCAAAAAAAAAAAATCATTGATGAATATATTGAAGAGGAGGGGGCCCAATATAGAACCCTGTGGGACACCTGTGGGGTGTTGAGGAAGGAGGTGGCTTTTTTCCACTTGACAGCTTGTTGCCTGTTGGAAAGATAGCTGGTGAACCAATTGAGAGATGAAGGTGATAGGTTTAGGTTAGATAGTTTAGTAAGGAGTAGGTTATGAGAGATAGTGTCAAAGGCTTTAGAGAGATCAAGCAGGATGGTAGATACAGTGAAGCCAGAATCTCTAGCTTTATTCACAGTTTCAAGGAAGGATAGGAGGGCAGTCATAGTGCTATGATTGGGTCTGAATCCGTGTTGGGTAGGAGTTAGTAGGTTGTTGTCTAAGAGATAGGGAAGGAGTTGAAGATGGATACATTTCTCTAGGATTTTTGAAATGGGAGAGAGGATGGCAATGGGCCGGAAGTTGGTAATATTAGTATTGTTGCCTCCTTTATGTAGGGGAATGATGAAAGACTTTTTCCAGAGTTGTGGAACAAGACCTTCTTGAATAGAGCGGTTGATTAGGATACTGATTGAGAGGACAATGGCTTCGGCAGCTGTACTGGGGAAGTATGAGGGAATATTATCAGGGGCATTGGTGCATGGTTTTAGTTTCTGCAGGAGTTTTTTATGGTAGAAGTAGGGATAGGTTTAATGGAGAATGGAGGGGGTTGAGAGGATGGGGAATGAGAGGATGAAGATGGAGGGAGTGGTGGGAGAGGAGAAGTTGAAGTAGGGGGTGGATTGTTGTTAGAGAAGGAATAGGTTAGTTTGGAAATAGAGTTTATGAAAAAAAAGAGTTGAATTGGGTGGCAAGATCAATTTTTTGTACATTTGGGCAAGGGATTGGGTTTTCAGTTGTACCAGGTTTTAAGAGGGTAGTTATACCTTTCCAGAACTTTTGTGGGTTGGTTTTATGGTTGTTTTGAAGTAAGGAGAAGTAGTTTTGATGGTCTGCTGTGATAAGCTTTTTAACTGAGTTACAAAGAGTTTTGTACTCATTGAGGGTAGAGGTAGATTTGTTCTTTTGATAACGCGCCCGGGCTTTATCTCTAAGTCGCATAGTAGTTAGTGTGTTTTTTGGTAGCCAGGGGGGTGGTTTTGTTTTTTATTCTTTTGTTTTTTAAGGGAGCAAGAGTATCTAGAAGATTTAGGAAAGTAGCATTAAAGTGGGCGATTTCATTGTCCAGGGATAGAGTTTTTAGGGGGGTACCAATTAAGTGATTTTAGGGAGTCAGAGAAGGCTTTTGGTTTGAAGTTTCTTAGGCATCAGGTACTGATATAATTATGAGTAACTAGTAAGGGAGAAGGAAGACGCCTAGCGTAGATGGGAAGGTGGTCGCTGAGGGAGTCAGGAAGTGTTCCGCTATCAGGATAGTAGTGAGGGTGAGAGACTAGGATCCAGTCTAGGATGCTGCCATTAGTGAAGTCTTTTGAGGGCCTAGTTGTGGAGTTGATGAGTTGAGAGTTGTGTAGGGGACTGAATGGAGGACCAATTAATGTTGGTGTCTCCCATGATAATAGTTTCATTAGAGATATTGGTAGAAAGCCAGGAGAGGATATCTTCAAGTACTGAAATATTGTCTCCAGGGGGAATGTAAAGGGAGGCTATGCAAATATGTTTGTGTTTATTTAACTGTAATTAAGCTATTATTAATTCTGTGTTGGCAAACTGGGGGATGTCTTTATTATAGGGAGTAATGCATAGGGAGGATGAGTAGAGTAGAGCTACTCCACCACCCTTTCCTTGAGCTCTGTTAGTTCTGATGACGTAATTAGGTGGTACTATTTCTGCATCTTTTATATGAGGTTTTAACCAGGTTTCAGATATGGCTAAGATGTCTGGTTTGTTGTGGAGTAGCCAGGCATGTAGGTTTGGTATTTTGTTAGCTAAGCTTTGTGCATTAAGAGATGCTAGTAGGATGGATTTAGATCTAGAGGAGGAGGTGTTTGGGCCTGGGTTAGGGTGTATATCTCCAGATAAGAGTATGGTTGTTAGAAGTTGGATTATGTAGTAGAGGTGTTTGGATTGTTTTGTTTGAATGATGTGTGATGTAAGATTTGTGAGGGATGTGGAGGGTAGAGTGGGTGTTGAGGTTTTATAAGGAGAGATTAGTTTGTAATGTGGTTGATGGGATATAGTGCAGGAGATATTGAGATGCATGCGTGAGAGGGTGATGTATGGAGTGAGCAGGTTGTGTGTAAGAGTGGGTTGTGAGTTATGGGGTTAGGCTGGGTAAGGTAGTAGATGTAGGTTAGGTTTAGAAGAAGTAATAGTTGAATTGAGAAGGATGAATATTTTGCAAGCATGTTGAGGCTTTGATAAGCAATATATGGTACTGAGGAGGGGAGATATGTGGTGAGAGGAAGGTGGGTTGGGGAGGGGAGAGGAAGAGGAAGGGGTGGAGTTTAGTAGTTGGAGAGAAAGTAGGAGTGGCTATGTGGGTATAAAACTAGATGTAGTGGGGGTGGGTGGAATTTGGGGGTAGGGTAGGGGAGCGGAGTGAGCCCGCAGGGCGAACGGAGCGGGTAGACCCAAGGAAAGAAGGCAGCAGGGCAGTGAGAAAAAACAATCAGTATAGTGAAGGTAAGTATGGAGGAAGGTAAGCAGGGTGGTTAGAGAGATGCTTAGGAGGGTGTTATTAGGGAAAGGATTTGAGTGATAGTCAGAAGTAGGTAGAATTGTTAACTAGCAGTTGAAGAAGAACAGTAAGAATAGATATTGTTAAGAAGTGAGTGAGAAGAATAGAGGGAAAGGAGAGTAATGGTGGTTGAATACTGCCATCTAGTGGGCAGTCCTGTAACAGTAGAGAGTGGAGTGATTAAGGGAGGTAGAAGGGTGTAGGGCAGAAAAAAGGCTCAAAAATAGGGAAATAGGCAGCAGTGATAAGGCAGGAATGGAGGGGGGTTATCAGTAAGAAGGGTATGGCTGCTGGCTATTCTGGTCAGGATCCTACACTAGCAACTAGTGCAGAAGTACAGCAGTATCACTTATGAAATTAAGGTGCATCTTCATATAACGTACTTTCTTTAATTCCTTTGAGGTCTCTTCTGAGAGAAGTTGTGACCTTTTTCTGTAAGGAAATGTGGCAAAAACAAGGTGGGATTGGTGTCTTTTGATAGGTCTTGACTATCATTTCTGGTATAGCATACACAACATGTGCTTCCACAATGGTAAATGCATGCTAGCCTGAAACTATTCCTTTTTTGTCTGTCTTTGCTTTCCTGAGAATAAGATATAGTTTCTGAAAATGTGGTAAGTTGACTCCCCACACTTCAGCTGTGGCAACTGAACCAGACTTTATTTTATCTTAACCCATGAATCTGCATGTTTCTGTCATAAGATTCTGTACATTTGCACAATCTACAAGTGTCATCTATATGCACTACTTTGCATTCTATAGCATTTTTTATTTTTCCATAAAATCTTGTTAATGAAGTCTAAACCAAGCAACTCTGATGACATGTCCATACCTATTATGGAACTGTTACACTCAGACTTGCTCACTGCTGTAAGCTTTGACCTTTCAAATCCTGATATAGCTACACTCATGTCCACTAGTAGAGGTCTGTTTATAACTGAAATTGATGTGCCTGTATTAATTAGTACATTATTCCATAATTTCTTTTCTGTAAATATGAAACAGTGTCATTTTTCTCAACCTTAAACAATGACAGATAAATAATCTGGTTTGGTGCTGGACTGCCACACCATTTATAGATAATCTATAAATACTTTATACAACTAGCAACAACACTGACTTGAGCTATGGTATGTGTTTCTTCTTTAGTTTGCACTGAAACACTAGTAACCACATTGATGTGAGCTAAGGTATACATTTCTTCTTTATTTTGGTCTGAAGTTTGTATATCATTTATGCTGGTGCTTACATTATCAAACTGATCAAAATATGCACTTTGATCCCTTTTATCCACCCTCAGTGCAATAGTTACACTGACGTCTGAAAACAATAAACTATAATTTGTTACATTTTGAACATCTGTATTTGAAATAGCATGAAACTGAGACATTGCCAATGTTGCTTTCTGTTGTGTCTGGAAATCTGCTTGTTACATACACTGACTGAGTTTACATCTGTATCTGTAATACTTCAACTTAACTGTATTTTGAGTTACATGCACTGCAGCATTTACACTGACTTCTGAAGACTGTTAAAAAAAATTTGTGTTATTTAAATCTGAAACCATTCTGATAGCTAACTCGCTCTGCAAATCATGAGAAATTATAGTCTGCCTCTGTGATTTAACCCTTTTGCGTCTAGAAAGATTTAACATTCCTAAACTAATATTGTTAAAATATAAATGAACATTTCTGGAACACACCCCGGGATTCATGAACCTTGCGCCAGGCGCACGCATAGCGTAGGCGTTACAATGCCAGATATGGCCGCCGAGCGATTCAGGTACGATCCAAATCCATGTGCACTACAGGCGTGCGCCGGATTTGCGCCGCCTCTGGCGTAGGTATGTTAAACACCCCATGTGCGGTGTTGCACCATGCAAATGAAGGCATATAGCGATCCACGAAGTGGCGCAGGTGTAGCATAAGGGCACGGCAATGTAAACCAAACAAAAGGTTTACATTTACCCAAACATGACATAGGAGTAACGGAAGGCTGTCAACGTCAGGTATCACACAGTTGCCACATGCCAATGGCGAAAGACACAGAGAATGTCAAAAGAAAACATGCACAACACGTAAACAATGACATAAATGGTATGTCCACAGAAACACACAGCAGAACCCCAGGACATGTCTGCGGAAGGTGCGAAACAATAAAATAATATGACAATGTCATAAAAGAGCAGTGTAATACACATCAGCTTCAAAGACACAATACACCATGGTATGCATGGAAAGCCACATCCATGGTGCAAGGGTTGCCAAGGAGTCACGGCAGTGTTCGGCGCGGTAACTATGAATTAGTAGTCAGTGCCATGCAAATGAGGCAGATGATACTGAATCGCAAAACCCCCGCCGGCGTAAGGCTGGACCAAACGGCGCAGCGGTAATACACCAAGGAGTGGCTCAGAGGGAATACATGTCAATTGCAGAGGGGTGTGCCACTGTAGGAGGAAGTACATTGGAGCCCAGCAAACATGGGCTGTACATCGCACATCACAGCAGCAGGACCGGCGTGTGGGGAAATAGTTGAGCTGAGAGCACACAATGCGCGCAGAGATGCATATGCACGAGGATGACAACGTTCCCTTAACCCAGTCATGTGACGCCCGCCCCGTCAACAATAACGGATACAGGAAGGTGATGCTGATAATTTGAGGAAATGCGGAAGCAGTGAAATTGGAGTAGTAATGAGCAATCAACACCAATCAACCCACGAAGGCCAATTGGCGGCAGCTGACAACTCTGCATGCAGAAACCTGCAAAACGGGATAGGGGAGGCATATGAATGCAAAGAAAGTAGGGTAGGTAGCAGAGTGCAAAGAGTGAAGAACCGATACAGCAGAGGCAAGTAGACAGGCAGCATAACGGCGGCGGCAGACAAAACTCACGATATGCCGTGTCCCAGAAACTACACATGACAGGGCTCTGCAGGATGCAAGCCAGGAAATAGTAGGCGCAACGTGCAGAAACAGTAAGGTAAGGTCGAAAGCTAATACAATGCAGGCAAGAGTAATGCAACACCAAAGGCAACAGTGCTGCAGTTCCAACGGTAAAACACGGAAGATAATCCACAGATACGGCCGCACAGACACACCCTATGACATCACCGGGTGTACAGCACAACAGTATAAAGTGTGAATGCACACAACACACAGACGTGTATTCCCAAACGCCGCACTCTAGGTGTAAACACACGGGGAACTTTTAAAATGTACATGTTGGGTGCCGCCGTGGCTGTGATCCATCAGCATGTGTTAGAGACAGACGGAGTTGTGGAGGAGGGTGCCGACAACTACCGTAGGCCTCAGAGGAGAAGGAGAGTGTTCAGACCAAGGGTAACCTACCAGGGGCCACAAGACCTGGAGATAGTAGAGTGTTACAGGGTGGATAGGGACACTCTACAGCAAATAGCGGAGCTGTGCCGGCCACGCCTGAGAACAAGAAACAGAGGGGAGCCCATCCCAGTGGACACAAAGGTATGTGTAAGCTTGCGAATACTGGCCACAGGTACCTTTCAAAGGCCAACTGGGGATATAATGGGTATCTCACAGGCATCAGCATCCAGGGTACTACACCAGTTTCTGGATGCCATGTTACCACATGCCAATGAGCATATATACTTCCCCAGATCTCAGGAGGAGTTGGCTAGCAATATGCGCCACTTCCACCGTGTGGCACAATACCCGGAGGTACTGGGTGCAACAGACTGTACGCACATACAAATCAAGTCACCACCTGGGGAGCAGGGTAGACGCTACATAAACCGCAAGGGATTCCCCTCCATCAATTGCCAGGTCGTGTGCAATGCGCAGGGCATTATCATGGATGTGTGTGCTGGAAGCCCTGGAAGCTACCACGACTCCCATATCTGGCATGCCTCACAGCTGTATCAGGTATTCACCAGGGGGGACATCACACAAGGCCACCTTGTGGGGGATGCTGGCTATGCACTGAAGCCGTGGATGATGACTCCCATCAGAAATGCACACACACACATGCAAGAACGCCATAATGAGGCACACGCACAAACCAGAATAATCATAGAGCGTGTGTTTGGGATGCTGAAATCGCGGTTCCAGTGCTTGGATACATCTGGTGGAGCCCTGCAGTACTCTCCAGGCACATGTGCCCACATATTCATAGTATGTGCCATGCTACATAATATGATCCTGCGGAAGCAGCTGCTGCAGGGACATAATGGTGAAGGGCCACAAAGCCCACCACAACTGCCAAGGCCAGTACAGGCACAGAGGGTTCAGGACTATGAACACACTGTGCCAGCCCCAGTAGGCAGACGGAGGCGTACCCAATATGCCTATGCCCTGGCAAAGAGGGAACGTATAGCACATACTCTGACAGCGTAGGCCCCATGGACTGACACCTCCCTACCTGCACACACAGTGAAATGGACGGCACACAAACATGGCCACCCGTAAAGTGTACCGTATGGGTGGCCCCATGTGTGACTCCAACATAGGCAGCACCCAAACACTGCATTGCCAACAGCTAGCAGAGCATGGAACGCCAACACCTGATCCGTACGTGGGTCCTACAGCAGACGGCGTTGCTGTATGCTGCCATGTTCGCTGCAAGGTGTATACATATAGACATGTACATATGTGCATATACAGATATGGAGATAGATATAACCACACACATAGAAATATATGTACACATATACATATAAAGTACAACAGGTAAGACAGGGAATGAGAGGGATGCAAGGTGACAGAGAAGTAACACGCGAAATCTGTACATAGTAAACATAGTGAACTACAACCTGAGCATCTGGGAGGTTTAACAGAACAGGAAACCGCCACCCATGGAAAGCTCAACATATCGAAATGCATAACCGCGAGTTGGGATGATCGCCAGGCCACAGTACAGTAACAGTACATGTGCGGGTAATACTATGATGATATGAGGGTGGAGGTAGACACTGCCGCCGGTGATGCGGGCCACGCAGGTACTGTGTGCAACCATCCCTGTGACTGCCGCAGTATGTGCACGTGTGCGGTGATGGTGCTGTGTGTTCTGCTGTGCGAGTGTAATGTGTGTGCCACTGTAAAATGTGTATGTCTGTGCCATGTGACAGGTGGAGTGGAACAACATGTGTAGGCATACAGTATAGGAACCACAGGCATATGTACACCAGTACTCCCAAAGTAGTACTGAGAGCCCCTCCCTGGCCAGGCGTGTGGCGACATATAACGATGCAAAGTGAAAATGTCCCAGAATGTACCACAGGAATATAGCCAACATGAAATGGAAAGGACGTATGTAGGAATCCTGACCGTATGTATGACACCGATATGCTAATTGCAAAATGATACGTCGGCAAAGTCACACAGCAATAGCTATGTCCCACGGAAATACGCATATGCTACCCCGGTACTGATCGTGGCCACGTATCGGCCCGTAAACACCGCTGTGTGTTCTACAAGTGTCAAACAAGCAATCACCACCTGAAGAGGTGGCAACCACTAGCAAATAGGCCGTACAAAATACAGGACCACAATGACTGTAAATATCCGGGACAGAATGACAATGGATAGTCGTCACGTACAAACAACCACAGATATACCACCGATGTGACGGAGGAATACATGCAGGAAGCACACACGCAGGCGATACCAACACCACATGACAACAACACTACCTACACTCCCAGAACAACAGACGAGTAACTGCCAACTTCCCAGGCAGGGATGGAGCACACAGACAAGCATACCGTGTATGTAGAGATGCAAGGCCCACAACCCGTATCCGTCACCTACAACCTCCGATATTCCCCATCGCACATATCAAAGGGATACAAGCCGTAATAGCAGCACAAACATACAGGCAGTCAATGACAGCTGCATAACCGCAACATCTCACGTGGGAAACACTATCAACAGCGGATGCATACTTGCATCCGTTGTTTAAAGGAATACAACAGCTATGTTACACATCCGAATGCAAGACGCCATCAACATACGCCGTCAGGACAGGGACACCCACATGTCGAACAGAATACCATACCCAACACACACAATCCACGGCTAACACCAGTGCGAAATGTACCTGACACCACACATAGTGGCTGCAGTTACACATAACATAACACAATACAGACCATCCCCACGAAGGTAGGGCAAATAACCAACGCCCAGGTGAGGAATGCAACCATGCCCTAGTTACGACGCGTAATGTATGAATGGAGTAGATGCACAGGTGATATGCGCACAAGTACACACTGAGGAACAGCCATTGGTATGATGAACCCACATGTTGCAGGTAATGATGGATATAAGGATGACTCCCGGGATATTCAAACCGTATGCTCATACCGAACTACAACCTACAAACGGATATAGTGAGAAAACGCAATAGCGAGACACGTAACGAAAATAGAAGGAAACACATAAAGGTATGTAGAACCCACGATATGTACGGGTGTGTAACGCATGATGTGTATGACGAAGCTGCACTGTATGTGAACGGTGTTTGTAAGTAAGGATACTTGTGCATAATGCAGAGAGTGGTGAAAGGTGATTATGTAGTGCTATCCTGCTGAGCATACCAATGACTGTGGACACCGTGTGCACAGCAGTGGGACATCATGTACACAGCCGGGATAACACAAGGGCTGCCACAGGGGGGCAGAACACAGAACAATGCCACACCACACGCCGATGCTGGCAGTGGATGTCCAACAAGGAAGTGCCATAGCAGGGGATAGGACATGTATGTATACTGTCACAGCACACATGTGTATGGGCATATACCGATGTCATACGTAATGTGCGCACGACGTGCACGTATGCCTTGCAGTAGGGGATACTATGTCAACTATGTGTAATGTAAAGCTGTCATGGTGGATATGACAGACATCATACACAGTATCACAGGCATATCATGCATAATGGAGTTATGGCCTATTGGTATGTACAATAACAGGATATACATGGCCTGTACATATGGGACAGAGTAGTAGCATAATAGCCATCCGAAATGGAAGGAACACCAAGTAACCATGGATAAACGATCTGTAGCAGGTGCAATGTGGGCAACAATGAAGTCCGGCAGGTCCATGTGTAAACACATGTGCAGTGGACACAGTAGTGTCACCTCCCCATGGTAGTGTCCACTGAACAGAAGAGGTGGGTGTCAACTGCATGTCTACACAGTACTGCTGCGGTGGTGGTACCATGACTATGTGTCACTCAAATAGCAAGGGAGCTATCACATGAATAGTGCCACTGTGTGTCCCTGTGGGATGTGCACAGGACCTATGTTCCTCAGCATGGTGTGTGTTGTGTCTGCGTAAGTAACACAGAAGCCCAGCCCATGCAATGTGGCATGTGTGCACATATCCATGACTGGTGCGTTCACACTGCCCACTGCAATTGCCATGTATGAGTACTACATGCATCAGTAATGTGGAGGACATGGTCCATGTCAGAGCAGAAGACACCCCTGTGTATGTGGTATGCAGATGTGTACAGATGTGTTACCCGTCAGTCAGCCGCATATGTAAACTGTCTGAGCCTGGCACACATCATGGCATGATAATGCTGTGCCATGTAAAGTCGTAGCTGTCGTGGAAGGTACACCACGAATGTGGTATTGTAACCCTGCCCGTGTGTAGATGTGTGAATGCCACAGGTACAATGGCTACCTATGTACCAGCAACATACACAGTACAGATAGGTGTGGCCCTGCAGATGTGTACCCATGCCACAGTGGAATATGGCAACCACAGCACCATGTGGGGCATGTGTGTGTACAGCAACCATGTACAATTTGATATGCATGTACGGGGACAGTATCCATGTGATACTCAGTGGATGAATGTTGCCATGCAAAGGTGATGTGTATGCACCATGTGTCATGCATCCTGATGCCATGACACCCACATGATGTATCTGCCACACCGACACCCATACAGTTGCTATCTGTATGAGCTGGTGGAGCTATAATGGTGCCAGGTATGTAGATGTGGGATATCTAGGCATGGACAGTACTCTGTGACAGCATGTTGTGTATGTAAGCAAATAGTGAACATGAGGAGCCCCATGACTGAGGACTGTGTAATGCCACATGTACCTGACATGTAGTAGGTAGCATGATATGCTGGCACCACTGTGTGTCCTGCCCAGGAGTCATACAGCCTAACATCCTGAGACACAGGGTACGATGTGACGGTGGATGTGTACATTGCCAATACCAGAATGTGGAATGGTGCTGAAGGCCAATCTGAGGACAATGTCTGATCTGTTGCCCTCCGTACCACACCAAACACCCATGCAATGGTATGACAGGTGGCCAGCATGTGTATGTGGCGTGCTGTGGCACACAGAAGCCCAACAAGGGTGCCAGTAAAGGCATGGAGGTCATCAATGAGTGTGTGAAGCACGTTTGTGAGGATGTGCCCCAGTGCCATACAGAATGGCCCAGTCATGGGTGTACGAATGCAGTCCCACACGTGCAATGCAGTGCCACCCATGTGTAGTGCGATAGATGCGGCAGTGTGACGGTCAAGGTACACAATGTCCGACAACAGGCTAGCAGTGAAGTCAGTGGGCTGGTGTGGAGACACATACCAAACAGGTTGGCGGGACATAACAGCTAGGGAGCTCGGAAGGTGACATCGGGACAGTGTCTTAGGACATAACGTGTGCATGGCAGTACCATGTATGTGTCCACAGGGACATAACGATGTCCATGTATGGATCGCAACCCTGTAGTGAGTGAGAGTGTGTATTGTTGGTAGGTACACCATTGCCTGGCATGTTGCCAACATTATCTCAGTCAGCAATGCCTGGGTGACTGTTGTACGCGATATCGAATGTGGATGTAGCCAAACACAGACATACCACCACACTGCCTGAGGACCCACACTGCAATGTGCGGCAGTCATGTGTAGGTAGCTAGCCTTGGAGCATGTGATGGACCACGATGACTCACCATAGCTGTCAAGTGATGCACCCCACACATGTGAATATACCCAACATGCAACAGCCTGCACATGTGCCCATACAGCAGATGTGCATGGAACATGACCACCACTGTGGCGTCTGTGAAAAGGCCAGTACCGCCATGTCTCTGTGTGGAATAGCATGGTCCCTACCATTGCGTACATGCTACAGAAGTGCACTGTGATATGTGTCAGCATAGTCATGTAGACTGTCCATCTGCCAGGGTGCCATGCCATTAACAACCCCTGTCAGCCCACGGCAGTAGTACTGGCTGTAGAACACATGTACCATGTATGCTGCGATGGGTGTGTGTCCAGGGTGTGGCTAGCAGGGCCGTGAAGCATATATGTTCATCTACCAAAGGGGGGATAACCCCAGGTTTAACACACCAGACACATGGAGGTATTGTGTATGCTGAGGGTAGTGTAGGTATGGTATGTGTTGTGTAATGGGTCACCCAGCTAGGTGGAGTGCATGCCCAAGCATGTGTGGGTACATGGGTGTTCACTCTAGGGAAGTGTGGGTTGCCGTCAGCACATGGCAGTAGCAGCTGTCCGAGGCCCAATGTACAGTATGACAACACAGACAGCATGTAACCTGTGGTGTACAGTGTAAACTGTGTTGCGTGTTACAATGTGTGTAGCGGTCACAAACATGGGTATCTGAACATGAAGCACCTACGATGCATTGTGTTCGGCAAATATCCAGTATGTGTGAAAAACATTGTGTGATGTGGGATCCCCTCACCTGTGTGTGTTGCAGTCCAGGTATGTGCTTGTGAGGTATGATCCGTGTACAATCTGTACTTGCAGGTGTGCTGTGCAGAGCATGGAGGCAGGTCCCAGGCACTGCAGATAAATGTGAGTCGTGCACTAGTGTGTGTGCCTTGCTTGTGTGCAGCACAGGGGAAGGTGCAAGCATTGTCCCACATGACCGCATGCCGTGCCTGCCTGTGACAGCCCTGCTGTAGACAGTCATGTGACACCGCCACAGAGGCAGTATAGCATGTGAAGATGTACATGTGTGCTCCACACCCCAGGCAGATGTCCGCAGGTCATGTGTGCAACAGCAGTGTGGTCGACCAGGACTGTCATAGTGGTCTGATACCACATGCCTGTATAAGTACAGTATGAGCATAGTCAACAGTTGCAGTGACAGAGTAGGTCAATGTACAGTGTCCCTGTGTTCAGACCACCGCCTACCGTACACTTGGCTAGACACACACCCAGAGGGTGAATATACTGGTGAGCCATCACATGTCCCAGTGCACGTAGCCTGTATAATGCCATCACAGGGTGGTCACAATAACATGTGGTATGACAGACATGTTGTACCAGGTGATGTGTCATGTGCGCATATGTTGAGTTGCACAGCCGTTCACACGTCCGCAACATATCAGTGCATGATGCCTACTGTAACATGATGTGTGGAACTGCACTGTGATCCACAACAGGGTTATCTGAGACAGGTGTGTTGTGAATGGTGTAACCCATGGTTCCACGGGATATACACTGGTGCTGTTGGCTGCCATGCTGGGGGCCACCAGTGGTGCCTGCAGTGGTCATACAGACATACTGCACACATTGTTCTGGCAGGAATGTCCATTGTTGTGGATGACGTGTTGCTACGTGAAGGTAGGTGTGTGTTGTGAATGTTACCCATACAGATGTGACCATCAGGAAGCAGTCATGGTTGTCGACGGCATCACACCCATCCACAGCTGTCAGAACCCTGTCCCCAGAACGGGTGTCAGCCGCCCTCGTACTGTGTGACCTATGTGCAGATGGCAGAACACCTCCTATTGGCTGGCTAACAGTGTCATCTAGGAAGGCTATGTGATGGCTGGAATACGCCGTCATAATGTATAATGCCGGTATCCCAATGAAGTACATGGAATCACACACAGTACACCATGGCTGGCATGTAAACCATGTATAACAATGACTGTGTGACAGACACAAACAATGCGGAGCCATGTTGGACATGCATCCAAGAGAACACCAAAGGAGGTATGTTGCACATATCGATGTACAACTGTCAGCTATGGCCATAGCATGGATGCAGATGCTATCCCCCACAGGCAGTACCACGCCATGTAGGTAGGGGGGCATTGCACGACTACGTGACAGTTGCTGTACCGACACATGTACTGCATATCCATCATGTAGGGGTAGCAGTGGTACGTGACTGTTGTACATGCCTGTACATATTACCATGTCCCTCACAGGATATGTGTTATGTGTGTACAACACGTGTTGTACCGTCATCAAGCTGTGAAGTGTATGGCTGCCAGTGTACCTGAGTGACATGGTCTGCAATGGGTGCAAAGGTACGCAGTAGTGCATTTCATGCCCACATGCCCCACACAGGTGCATAGCCTGAACATACAATACAAAGAGGGTTTTGGATCATAGCAACCCACAAGAGGAGATGGGTACGGGTGGCAACCCACTACCACCCGTTCGGGTAAGGTGTGCATGTCCATGACACAGTAGCACCCGAGAAGCTAGCAGTACAGCAGTACAGGGTGGCATGCGTATATGTTCACTAATACCCCTGTGTGTCCCTCCACTGGCCCGTGGACAGACAGACACCAACACAATGTGCAGAATCGACATGTGTACAGCACATCACCACTGCCTACTGTAGAACAGGCTTACTGTGTAGACATGTGCACAGAAGGTCTGCGCCAGCCACACTCAAACACGTTATGTGTCGAACCCCACCATTATTTTAGCCCATGCCACAGACAGATGTGCACGCATCTGTGTATGTACGTCTGGGAATGTCCCTGGCCTAGCAGTGTAGCTGTGTCAGTGTTGCGAACAACATACGGAATGGGCTGTGTGTGTGAGGTGTGCATCATACGTGTATGGTCCGATCGACGATACCATCACTGCCCCTGCTGTGTGAACATCCCTGTCCCCATACATGGATACCCATGCTGTGCCCAACACCACGCTCCCCATGGGAGGGATGGCGCTGTGCGGTGCACCAGCTGACATGGGGGTGGCAGCAGGCACTGGATGTAGACATATGTGGTACCCATGTCAGGCCAGGCAAACATCCATGTGCATGGGATAGCAGTGTGTGGGCACATACAGCACTGTGTTGAACAATATCACAGCACATAGCACCTGTCAGGGGTAATGTGTATGCATGGATGTGCGATACCTGCATGCACCATACACACCCCCACCAAGCAGCGTGCAGCCTACCTTGCAGAAGGCCAGTGTCCACACCATGTTGATAGACATGTGTAATGTCCATATACACAAGCAATGACATATGGAATGACAGCCACACTGCCAATATCAGTACCCCCCAGGTGGGTCACATCCCAGTGCCATGTATGTGACATACCCTGCCATACCATGCAGCCCTGCTCAGCAAGGCTGCATGTGCTATCACAGTCCTACATGGTGCGATGGACAAATGGCACTTGCACTATCAACCGTCCACACCAGTAATGTGGCACTGATGCACCCTGTGGTGTCACAGGTGCTGCGTGTTTGTGTGGACAACGCGGCGCACATGCTATGCATGACCTTTCCTGCAAATGTCACATGGTTACACATTGTCCCATGTGTATCACATGTGCAATACAGGTGAGCCGTGCCAGGTTGGCCAACACCCGTACAGTGCTGTGTAGATGTACATGGCACAACACATGCATGTACAGGTGTCCATGTGTATGTGTGCAGTGCCACCGCTGATGTTCATAATGGCCGCGTACGTGATGCCTACTGACATATACACAGCATCCAGGTGAACAGTACAACTGTTGTCACATTGGGACCCGTGCCAACTGATATGAACACAGGCGCAGGCAGGTACACATGTCCACAGCAGGCTACCATCAACATGGTGTGTGTACAGTGTGATGAGATGACACACAGATATATGAAACCCACTGCTTAATGGTGTGACGGCAACACGTCAGCTGTGCCACTGCCATGATGCATCGCAGAGATTACTGTGCAGATGTTGTACATGTCATAGCAATGTATGTCCAGCAGTATGCTAGTACATCAGTGTAAATGT
Organism: Protopterus annectens; assembly: GCF_019279795.1. Lineage (NCBI taxonomy): Eukaryota > Metazoa > Chordata > Ceratodontiformes > Protopteridae > Protopterus > Protopterus annectens. The sequence goes on along the minus strand of NC_056735.1, from coordinate 1,105,973,519 downwards.
GACCTGTCACCATCATTATGTCTTACAGATAATGCCACATTCCTGGCTGCCAGCCTTCAGCCGCCAGGAGGATGACGTGATTATCCCATTGCTCCACGACAACTATGATATACTATTCAGCCATGTGCCACAACAAGCACAGCAACGGGATGACTTGTGGCAGGATATGCGCAGGAGGGTGAACAACGTGGGTGGCAACAACTGCACCTACCAGCAGATCCGCCGACACTGCACAGACCTAATTCGCCACGCGAAACAGCGTGCCGCCGCAATCGCCAGACAACAAGGTGGGACAGGTGGTGGGCCACCAACCCAGCCCCCACTCACACACACGGAGGAGCTCCTGGCCAGTCTGGGGACACCCAGGGAACAACATGCAGAAACACTCGCTGCCATCGTGGAGGTGGGTGTCTCCCAACCAACGAGCCTGGAGCTGCCTGGTAAGTCAGTCTTGCATGTGTGTATGATAACTGACGTAGGTGTGGGTGTCATAGTACAGCACATAACGTACCAACACATGCCAGGTATATGGCCACACAAGCTGCATACTACAGTATGCTACGTTATGTTTGCAGACATGTGCATAACACATGCTACCACACAGGTACATGATGTGACATGCACAGTGCTTACTGTGGCTACAGTAATGGATAATGTGTATACTGTTGTGTCGCCCCTATACAGGTACCTCTGGCGTGTCGCACAGACATGGGTCCGTCGCAGGTGAGACTGTTGCTAGTAATAGGCATGTTACACTGTATAGATATTCCCCATGTGTCCAGGTATGACATGCACACCTGTGTCTGCTCCAGTCACGGTATACAGGTTGCACCACCGACACACGCCACCCATGTACAGTAGATACAACCGTTAGTATACACCGGCATGACACCACATAACCCATAGGTGTGATATGTGCAGTCAGCTATGCATACAATGGTGGAGGTGTTCTACAATGGCTGCATGTGTAGTATGCATCGGAATGCCTTTGCGGTAAGCACACAGTACCACATAGTGAGCTGTGATCTGGCCAGCACACAGGTGTTACCAATGTGACCTATGCCCCTGCATTGTGTGCACACGTTGTGACATGGCACATGACATGTCCCATGCACGTGGTGTTCTGTCTGCAACATTGTCACACCATGACATGACCCACGATGACATAGCAGACATCCACAATGTCTGCCTAGCCTTCGTGAATGTGACACCTCAGACTAGTATGGGTGTATGTCACATGGGCCACCTTAGAGATGTGTACACGATGCCCATCACACACAATTGTCCATGACCCAGTCAAACATGGCCATGGGTGATACCCACAGGCATGTTGCCACACAGTACATCTGCAGTGGGTAGTCATCTTTGCACCCTGTCCACACATAGTGCGATCATAGCTGTAGTGGACCCCCTGTACATCTGATGTGGTACACCAGACAAACGAAATGCCTGTCTGCAGACACTGGAGGTGCCACCAATGTCTACCATATACGTGCTGTGGAACAGCATGACTGTGTTGCAGACATGGCAATGCAATGCGTCCATGTTACGCATCGCACAGAAACATACCTGTGTCTTGCTGCCATGCAGTGGCACAGTGCCCGTACTCCCCACTGTACAGCTATGTACACAGCTCACACCAACCACACCTGCACAGAAATCCTTGTTACACATGCATTCTATCTGTAGCCTGTACACATAACACTGCACTGTGACATCCAGTTTGATGTGGTGCATGTGGTGGGACACCATTGTCACATGTCCAGATGTTATCGCACATGTTTGCGGTGTACATGACAAAGTGACGCCAGCCATGTGTAGTGTTAACCCGCCTGTGGCCACACGGTGTATCACGGTGATGCATGCAAACTACCATGAATGTGTGTACTGCAAGCCTACTGAAATGACACCTGCTTGATGTAGTGTGCACCCCAGGGCAGTATGCATACTACCACTATTAATGTCTGGCCTGCATTCACTGTGCTGTGGTGTGGGAATGCTGCATGCCACCTGCAATAACACATGCATGATGTGTCTGCATGTGTGTGTGTCTGCGTGTGTGTGTCAGCGTGTGTGTGCCTCCGCATGTGTGTGTGTGTGTGTGTGTGTGCGTAATGTATCTTACAGTATGTCTTTGTATCCACAGGTGCTATAGGTGCGTTCCCCTCCTGCGGTCCATCTGATGCTAGTGTCCCCACAGATACTAGCGGTGATGACCATATGCATGAGGCACAGGCAGGGTCGTCACGGGCAGAAGCTGTGCCATTGGTTAACATCCCACCTATGTCCCCTTCATCTCCGCACACGGTTCAGATGCCGACACATACCACATCACCGTTGCCCATAGAGGAAGGACAGTCATCGTCTGTTGGCACTGAGCAGGTCTGTGTGGTGGCTAGAGAAGATGCGGGTACACACCATGTTGCCATTTTAATGACTGGTGATGTGCCACACAGGCATGTGGCTGGTGCTGCTCGTAGGAGGAGCTCTGGTAGACATGCACCTGCCGTACAGGGTGCAGCAGCTGGTATCACCAGACGCATGTTTCAGACTGTAATGGCGGCACAGGCACATGCCGAACGGCAGAACCAGGAAGGGCAGAGGCTGCAGAGGGCTGCAATCCGTTCCTTAAATGAGAACATCCAGTCATTGGCGAATGCTCAACAGCAGCTTGCCGATGTTCTGGATAGGAGATTAGGTGAGATGGTTGGAATTCTCGACCGAGGCATGTCAATCCGCGAGCGTGAGCTGTCTGTGCTGGAACACCTGGTAGGGGTGAGGCAGGGACACGTGGCCATAGGCCAGCAACACCACCTAGTGCAGGTCGACGTGTGCGTGCCACCTCTCATGCCCACTCACACAGTGCTGGTAGCAGCAGTAGTGCAGCTGGTGCTACACCAACCACACCAGGACACAGCAGGCCACGTGGACGTGGCCCTGGCCGGTCCCAGCGTGGACACGGCTCCAGCGGACATGTGTCATCGGAGAGTGGCCACTCCATACCTCCATCCGGTAGTGCCCGTGCGACCCCAGGCAGGCACGGGTCACGTGGCCGCAGGCGGACACAGTGAGCCATACAACCTGCACTGTACAGTCTGGGGCTGCCAAGTATACCCCGTGTAGGCATCACAGATGGCTGAACTGTGTACACACATACCCACACACAGCAGATACAACTGTAGGGCTCCACCACATCCACATGCATACTGCACAGTCATGCCCAGTATATGCACCGGCCCTTACACACACACATGATGTCATCCATTGGTACAGTCTATGCCCCTGGCACACATAACCCTGTGCATATGATGAAGCCTCTGCCGCAGCACCGTGTTCCACACCATAGGTGCACAGTTATGCAAACATATTCTGATGCACAGGGTGGACAAGATAGTGAGAGGTGTATGTGATACCTGTGTCCGCATAGTGCGCGATGTGTATGTTGCAGTGGTTGTGTATGACAGGTGACAGGTGTGTATGTGACGTGGGTTGTGTACCGACATCATGCAGCAGACATACCATGTAGTGCAGGTGCAGCATACATTGATCTGTGTACACGGTATGCGTGGCGGTTACATGTGTAGCACCATGTTGGTTCTGTTAACCTGTATGCCAAATATGGTGTACTTGCATGTGCCTACTGGGAGCACTGTTATCAGTCCCCCACGTGTAGCTGTGGGTTACCCACAGGCACATCTGGCAATATCAGCATACCACAGGTACCCGCAACCTGCATGGACCCCTACATAGGTACATAGGCACATAGGTACATACCAGCCTATGTGCCCTACGGCATGTGTAAGCCTAGCCAGAGTGTGTGTGGCTGTCACCACCCCTTAGGATGAGGATACTACATCCATCGGTTCACTGTCCCTCTGTCCAGCAGTGACACAGAGAGGATGCCTGGCGCATACCTACGATCACACATCCACACGTCAGGATTACTCTTGGACAAAGTCAGTCAGTGGCTCTGCTTCACATGGGCTGGGAATCCTTTCCATGTTGTAGGGGGTCTCTGGGCGATGACCCTGTCCCCCCAGCACGTCCTATTGCTGTCCGTGTTGAGGTGTCTGTCAGTTGCATCTGTGCGCATGTTTGCTTGGAGCCTAGGAGGTGGAACATGTCCATGTCACCCAGGTCGGACATGGCCGTGTATGACAGGCACAGATCACCTCAGAGCAGACGGGCTGAGAAGGTATACACGTCTCAGCACCTTCATCCCTGTGTTGTGGAATGTTTGTGGTCCTTCCGAGTGCTGCAGGTGTCAGGTTAGGTACATCCAAAATGTGGCGTTGTATGCAATCATTGGTCTGATGTGTGAAGAGTACAGGGGTACAATGAACTCCCCTGATGTGGATGTGAATCCCTTCCTGAACAGGTGGCCACAGTGGAATGTCTTCCCAACCACATTGGCAATGTGAGTGTCGACAGAGGTTACCGACAGGTGTGGTACCCATGTCCCTGATCACGTCCACCATGTGTAATGGATTACCAGCTATATGGTAAGTCGGGGTGAACATGTCTTTCACATTGGGTAGGTCTACACCTTCCCTGGCATGTAGCATCAGGCCATGGCTCTGGCACCAGTTATTCATTTCTATGTGACCCCAGGTGGATGTCCGTGTCTGATGGGGTGTTGAGTATGGTGGCCGGTGTGCAGTCATCTGTATACCTTGTCTGCCACAATCCCCCTATGTTTGCATGCACATTGGAAGGTTGAATGCTGAACAGGAGGGGGCCCAGGACTGAGCCCTGTGGGCCACCAGTCGAGACCAGCTTGGAGTCTGACATGGCACCAGGAACACAAACCCTGTGTGGTGTGACCTCCATCCAGTTGGCAAACCATCGTGTGACATATGTCTCCACATGTACGCTAGTGAGCCTTTCCATGCTGCCCACATGGAGTGTTGTTTGAACGCTCCCGCCAGGTCATGGTAGTCTGTGCAAACCGACGTACCCCCATCAATGGCCTTAGTGACCCCTCCAGACAGGTCGAGCAGGTTTGGGAGGCAGGATCTGCCCTTGACTAAGTCGATGTGGGTATGTTCCGGTATTGGCTGTACACCACTGTCTGTATTTATGGGCTCCAGTATGGACCTCCCCACAGCTTTGCAGACAAGGCTTGTCAAGCTGATAGGGCAGGGATGTCTACAGTCCATAAGAGCACTACCCTGGTGTAGTGGGACCACAGTTGCTGTATGCCATCCAGCGGGGACCTAGCCCATAGTAAGCCTAAGATGACACAGCGGCCTTATGTGTGGGGCGAGGGCCTCAATGAGGTTGTGTAGCACACAGCCAGGGACACCATCTGGTCCCATTGGTGCTGTGTTCACCGCTTAACAGATATCAGATCTCTCCTTGGCATATGGGATGTTTGGGAGGATAGACTCTGGTGGGATGGATACGTCCCCTCTTGGGGGGGAGTAGATGTATGCATGGAACATGTCCGCTGGTTTGTTGACAATGTCTGTGGGTTCAGTGATCATTGTACCATTCTGGAGTAATTCCGGGTATGACTGTGTGCTCCCACCCATGTCCCTACCACAGCTAAGGAAGGCCATATGGTTGTCTTATGTGTCCTCTGCAGTACCACTCCCACAAGCGGCCTTGGATGATTGTATGTGTGATCGTATGTTAACGCCGGTATTAATCAGTGATGCCTTCCCTGGTACTGATATTGCTCTGTCATGTATTAGCTCCAACTCTTGTTGTACAGTTTGTCAATGGCTGGGGTCCACCAGACCATGTGCCTGCCTTTGGTGGACAAGGTCCTGATGTTATCAGGATCGCTTGGTGCAGACATCCCTGGGGGTGCTCATAGAAGGCATTTGTAAGGGTTTCAGCAGTGTGGCCTGTGTTTACCACTGGCATGGAGGCCTTGTAGGGTACCACACCGGTCATATGACGTGTGTGGTTCGCTGTGGAGAGGTCGTCACTTTGGTCTCCCATGCCGGTGTTGGGTGCAGGATGCGGATCACCAATGGATTCACTATACGGTCTGACATCACCATTGAGGGATGTACATCCTGTGTGGAGCATATCGTCCCCATGTGTGATGATCAGAACTGGTATACGTCCCCCCCTTGTGGGTATGGTGCATGGGTGTTCCACAGCAGTCAGATGTATGAACACCTGGGACCTTTGGCGTAGGGTGTTGTGTCCTGGGTAATGTTCTCGGTCTATGTATGGGTGGTTGATGTCACACAATATGACGGTGTTGTGAGAGCATTCACACTCACCAGTGTCTTCAGGAAGGCTGTGCAGGTATCCTGGGTTTGGGAGGGTGGTCTGTAGCATGCAACAAACTGTAGGGCAGTCCTAACCATGGTTAATTGCACCTGGATATTCCCCGCAGCTATGTGCATCTCTGCCAACATGGAGGTGTGTGTATCCTTCATGGAAATGGAGACTCCCCCTCCTTCTGTGTTAGGTCCGGGTTATGGTCCTGAACGCGTGATATGGGGTATGACCCGATAGTGCTGGGGTGCTCTCAGCAGCCCTGACCAATGTTTCAGTCACAGCACTGACATCGATGTCCTCCATACTGAGGAGGACATTTGAGGGTGTGCAGCTTGGCCGTAGACCACTGGCAGTGAGCAGTATTATCCTGTGTGTTCTCCAGGCTTGTAGTGTAGGGTGGTAGGTTTATCATTCCAGCCGTGCCTGCAGTGAGCACTGTGGGGGTGGCAGGTGCCTTCGCCAACCCTTGAAGACCGGGTGCGACAGCTGCCAGCCATACCATGCGAAGGGGCGTGGCGTGCCAAGCATGTTATCCCAGGTATAAGGAATCCGGATCCCCTCAGACTGACACCGGTAACCAGGCACATTATCAAGGGTGACCACATTGAACCAGTATAGTGGCATCATACTTGATGAGGGTGGGATACTGCCCAGGGTCAGGGACATGCCAGCCTGGGCTACACAATCTGAGTGGCCCTCTATGTCTCCTGTAATGTATCCCAGGGTGGTATGCCACCAGTCGTTGACACCAGCATGGGCAATGACCGTGTCATACCTGTACATGCTGCGGAGTGACCTGAGTGCGTGTGTTATGTGGTGTATTCCAGCGCCCGGCAGGCAGCATACTGTGATCATTCCCTTGTTCAGTGTGGTGGGTGGGACATCGGTGTGTCTGGCAGTGGCGTCACCCATTACAGGTGTGTCTGGCAGTGTGTGTGTCGCCTTTGGGGTTCGACAGTTTAGCACACAGACGTTGAGAAGTATGTGTTGCATGTCCTATGTCTTGTGGAGGCAGTAGCTTGTGTGTCTGCTTCACAGTGCTCGTTAGGTTCGTGACATGTCTTACAGTGCCTCCAGGTATGTCTTAGTGTGTTCATGTGTTTGATTAGCATTTGCGATAGTCACATGTGACACTGGGTATGTGGTGAGCATGGTGTCCTTCCCCTCCCGCGTGGTCTTGCCGGTCATGGTTTGAGAGAGCACAGCCCCCTGTCTGGCTATATAGTTGCGTCTGTCACATGTATTATGTTCATTGGGGGAGGTGCGGCTTGTCCGTGTCCATGAGGCACCTGTAACAGTGGCCAGGACGCCCAGATTCACCATCTGAACAGGAGAGGTCGCTAGGAATTGACCCTTCGACATGCCAGAGAATGTGAATGCATTTGCTGTGTAACCGGTTCAGAAGGCACCTATAGGGAAGTGGGCACACAAGGGGATTCTAGGACAGTGTAGTACTCCATTTAGTATACATGTACTTTATCTATGTAGGAATACTATGGGAGCAGGTGCAGAGCTTTTGTGATATAGAGAACAGACAGTCGGGATTGCAAGAAGAGAGGTCATACACATAAACCTGCGGAGCACGGAGCCGGATACAGTGTAACGTTGCTTACACGGTACATGACACACATGTCCACACATATACTGCACCTGATGCCTGTGGTCGGTGCCACAGGCTACGGTGGACAGAGACATCACATACATGGCATGACACAGTACAGGTATGGTGACATTCTGCAGGTGTCGTACGCAGTGTGCTGGCTACTGTCTGCAGGTGTCACCTGTCAGCTGTGGTGCACAGTGTCCGACAGTCAGATGCTGTACCGGTACAGGAATATTCCCGTATTCGCGGGGTGTACACCTCTATGGCACACACACCATTGTGTGCAGATGGGGACACCTGTCTGTGTGGTCGGCACCCTCACAAGACAATGCACCGATGCGCCATGTCACAGGGGGTGGTCTTGCACAAGTGGCCAGTAAGGCTCACAGGTATGGCAATGATAGGGCTGTACAATGCAGCACCACTATGGGATGGTCACCCTGTGTGGTCAGTGTCCAGTCACAACACGATATCTGCACACACCCTCTCAACAGGCAGCAGACATACACACATGTTGACACACTGACATGGTGGTGGCCACACATGTCTACACGGAGGGAAGACGTGTTGCATGTACTACACCATCCACATCGATGCACCCCACACTGAGGTAGGTACAGATCTCTACCATGGTGTACAGTGATGTGTGGCACGTGGCACATAGTCCCCCCGATCTGTGGCATACATGGGCACACATTCCTGCACACATGTTGGTGCTAGGAATGCCACACCCGCTACATGGGATTTGTGCAGGCGTGCAGCGGTATGTGGTGCATCCTGCGTACTACCGCTGTATCTGGCAGCTGTGCCAATATCTGCACGTGGGAGGTGGTAGGGGTTACAGTGGCAATGTGACATATGGTCGATCCCGCATGGCCGATGGGTATGCATCATGGCAGCGCTGTCATGTAAAGGCGACATAGCAGACTGTATGCACATGGCAGGGTAGGATGGTGTGTGACACACGTGTGACCAGCACCTGCACACATGCATGTGGACAGGTGTTTAAACAAATGGTGTACACACAGACTGCCATGCGTGCTGTTACTATGTCACCATATGACGGCCCCCATGATGGGTATGCATGTGGGAGGGGGTTGCAACTGTGTTACGGACACCAGACACTGCCCCTGCATGGCTGCACCGTGCACAGTACACGTATCACATGTATCCCCTGTTGCCATGTGTGTATGCATTGCTACATTGTGACATGTGTGCCAACATACATGGAACATGGACTGTGGTTTGGTATCACAGCTGTCACAGGCAAACTGTACAAGGGTATGTGTCCCTGTGAACACTGCCACACCCTGTAGGGCGTGCATACCACAGACATGTATCTGCCTTCCCTTCGTGTGTGTATTACCGCGTACGCCTGTGTCATGCATGTGGTACATCACAGGCTTTGTATGTGTCCTGCGTGCAGTCCATGCACACAGCCAGGAAATCACATATGTCACATATCCGGACATTGTTTCACTGTGGTACAGCTGCAGTCATGTGTCATAACCTGTGTCAGGCCCGTGGTATGTGTGGAGCATGCCTGTCCGTGTATACTGGTACTGGTGGACTACATCACAACTGTGGGATCATTGATAGTACATGTGTACTCTGCACGACGGACATACACCGCCACATAGTCTTCTGGACATATGTCACATGCAGTTTCTGGACCGTTAGGCATACTGCTGCACCGATGACATGGTGCTGGCATAGCAGCTACAGTGTACACTATGGTGTGTACATGTTCAGCCTGCACTCATGACACCTGTGCTGTCATCTGTGTGTACGTGTGACTGCATGTGTGTCCACCTTGCACGTGTGTACGGGTTTATCTGGCCGTGACTTGCGGTGTGTGCACTCCGTCTGCATGCCGGACGGCGCTTAGCACATACTACGTGTGTGAGCATGGCCGGGTCACTGTTGTGTGGGTGGACACACACGACGGTCCACATTCTGCCTCCCATGCCGTCGCCCCATGTGTATGCCTGTCTTCACTGTGCCGATTCTAAGTATCTGAGCATGCCCAGTAAGCAGCTGTGTAGATGGACACACAGTACAGTGCACACCGCGCCTGTCTGCATTGATACCCCGGGTGCATGCCTGTTTCCCCTCCGCAACTGCCACGTCTGTGGCATGGCTGGGTTGCTGTTGTGTGGCTGGACACACACGATGGTCCACATTCTGCCTCCCATGCCGTCGCCCCATGTGTATGCCTGTCTGCACTGTGCCGATTCTAAGTGTCTGAGCATGCCCAGTAAGCAGCTGTGTAGATGGACACACAGTACAGTGCACACCGCGCCCGTCTGCATTGATACCCCGGGTGCATGCCTGTTTCCCCTCCGCAACTGCCATGTCTGTGGCATGGCCGGGTTGCTATTGTGTGGCTGGACACACGACGGTCCACATTCGGCCTCCCATGCCGTCGCCCCAAGTGTATGCCTGTCTGCACTGTGCCGATTCTAAGTGTCTGAGCATGCCCAGTAAGCAGCTGTGTAGATGGACACACAGTACAGTGCACACCGCACCCGTCTGCATTGATACCCCGGGTGCATGCCTGTTTCCCCTCCGCAACTGCCTCGTCTGTGGCATGGCCGGGTTGCTGTTGTGTGGCTGGACACACACGACGGTCCACATTCTGCCTCCCATGCCGTCGCACCATGTGTATGCCTGTCTGCACTGTGCCGATTCTGTGTGTCCATCTACACAGCTGCTTACTGGGCATGCTCAGACACTTATCAGCCGCATTGCCTCTGCAGATGATACCACCCACCTAGGGGTATGCCTCCTGACAGTGCTGTGCTCAGTAATCTCGGTAGCGCGTTCTGTAAATGCATCATGCTGTAGTGAGTTCATGTAGGTAGGCGTAGGTTCGACTCCCGGCCCTTGTCTGTGTGTGTGTGTGTGTGTGTGTGTGTGTGTGTGTGTGTGTGTGTGTGTGTGTGTGTGTGTGTGTGTGTGTGTGTGTGTGTGTGTGTGTGTGTGTGTGTGTGTTTCCAGCTGCCTCCGCAGATGAACATGCTTTTAGACGCTTCGCAACACATACCTCGGCTATTGCCAGCTATTCCCTTACGGGTGATGTCACCCGCCTAGAAGTATGCCTCTGACAGCGCTGTGCTCAGTAATCTCGGTAGCGCGTTCTGTAAATGCTTCATGCTGTAGTGAGTTCATGTAGGTAGGCGTAGGTTCGACTCTCGGCCCTTCCCTGTGTGTGTGCGTATGCAGCTGCTTCCGCAGATGAACATGCTTTTAGACGCTTCGCAACACATACATCGGCTATTGCCAGCTATTCCCTTACGGGTGATGTCACCTGCCTAGAAGTATGCCTCTGACAGCGCTGTGCTCAGTAATCTCGGTAGCGCGTTCTGTAAATGCTTCATGCTGTGGTGAGTTCATGTAGGTAGGCATAGGTTCGACTCCCGCCCCTTCCCCGTGTGTGTGTGTGGTGTGTGTGTTCACAGCTTCCCTAGTAGAGTGGAGTTATTTTAGACGCTTGGCAACACATACCTTGGCTATCGGCGACCATTCCTTTACGGATGTTGTCACCCACCTGTACATGTGCCTCTGACGGTGGTGTGTTCGGTGGTCCACGTAGTGCGTTCCATACCTGTGTCATACTGTTGTGCGGTTGGGTATGTGGGGGTGTGGTCAATCACCATGCCTGCCACATGTGTGTGTGTGTCCATGCTCCCAGCTGCATGGGTTCATAGGGTATGGCTTTGAGGTTTCCGCAGAACACTCATATCCTGCCGCCATCCCTGTGTTTGTGGATTGTGAGACGCAGCTCGTGGACTGCTTGTGTGCCTGCTGTGGTTGGCGACCTCCGTAGCGTGTTCTCCACGTGCACCCTGCTATGGTGTGGTGGGGTGGTGCTGTGTACATTACACGCAGGGCCTTGCCACATGTGTCCGTCTGTATCTCTGTCATTGTATATGTACGTACCTATGTTGTGCCCGTAGTGCTGCTCTTGCACGGACAGCTGTCTGTCCCATGTATCACATATTTGCACGGCTGACACATAGAACTGTGGTACGATGCATATCCACTCATTGTCCATGCACCGTCCGTATTTCAGAACACCCTAGAGACATCTGCTGGATATCGTGGCAGACAGCTATCCTTGCTGTACTGACACTGTACCCGTACACGCCATAAGCCTTGTGTGTAATTGCCTATTTATGGTGTGTGTATGTCTAACTGTGCTGTATGCATGGTCGTGTGTGTGTCCCGCTATAGCCATCTGTGCAGGTGTCGCCACTATGGGTACTCCTTGTGGACCGCTGTTTCATGTGCACTTCTGCACGTACCTGCAGACCGTACTACCCCTCCTACGGCAGCGGCCTTAGATTGACTGCTGCCCTAGGCTGTAGGGCTCCATGGCGCACACCACCACAACACATGGTGCCCCCATCCTGGTATACCTACATGACACACCTACTAGACAGGTGGCCCTACTAGTGCAGCGCCCTGGGCAGCCGCAGGATTGGCGTATGCCTACGGCCGGCTATGAGCACATCACAAGGCATACGTCTACATTCGGTGTTTTACGACGGCTAGGTTATAATACCAGAGGGGGGACCTCATCAACTATGCTTTAGAATGCGTATTTAGATGGATTATTAGGTGGAGGGTTGACCACACACCAGGGCTGACTGGTGAAACACTGCTGAAGCCTCTTTTGAGAAGCAGGTGGCTTAAACCCCCGTGACAGGAATGTAGTTTAGGTACAGATATACAGTTAACACACATTAGTCCACTCTTTCAGTTGTGTACCACTGTATTACATTGATATGATATGCATATCTTCTATATATATTGTTAGATCTTTGATTGATGAGTATTAGGCATAGTACAATATCATATAATACATGTGTTACTAGGATGTTTTCTGAGATGTTAATATATGTGTGTGTAGTTAACATTGCATCTGTGCTTTCTATGCTGTGGTTACATGTTCATTGTTTGCTGAGAAATTAACCAATGAAAGTGTAAGGGGGGATATTTAAAGCCTGGATGCTTCTATGTCATGTGTAAGTCTGATGGAGCCTACGGGTGAAAGCGCTTACATGTCCATGAAGTGACCTTTGTATACCATTTGTGACCTGTCGTGGACAATGTCTACGTTGACTGTGTCATCTACCTATGTGTGTTTTGGATTGTGTGCCATAAGGTGCCAGCGGTTCTTTGTTGTTGATTAGGTGTATTCCATGGTCAATTGGCATTAATCCTATTAATTCACTGAAGGATGTTCTCCATAAGTGGGAACGCCATAGTGTGACCATCCTATGACCTTCCTAGCTGACGTTGTTTTTGTGCCATTGGTATGTGTTCCACAGGTCGCCCATTTCTTCCGCGGTATGGAAGCGAGTGATCCCCATTATGGTGTTGACAGACTGAGTGCTGTGTACGCCGGTATTCGCATGGCGGTCTGGCTTTGTATGGGGTGTGTCTACTGTAGTCCCTATCTGTATTTCCTGTGTTATGCCTCACTGCAGCTGTGTGATTCCACCAGGTTTGCAGTTATGGGTGCCATCTTGGTCCTACGCTTGTCCATCCATGGCGATTGCCTACTGGACACTGGTATAGAGCAGTACACATTTCACACCTGCATTTAGCATTATCCGGTGGATGCTTTGCACAATTAGTGGGGAGTAAGGCATGCGCTACTCCCACATCCCTCCCACGGTGCGGGACAACGTATTATCTGCCAGACAACACCGAGCCCCGTTCCTGCATACCCAGGATCCCATGGCTGCAACCCTCGACGGTACCCATTACACATCCGTCATGTGTGCGGGAAGGGATGTGGACGCACCTCTATGGACTCTACAATCTGGGAATTTCTGTTCATATGTCCTGCATTTCATGGACAGTTGTCATCAACCTTGAACACGCTGGAGGTGCATATGTCTGGCTGTCCCGTAGTCACGGCTGTCAGTTCTTCTGGGTCTCTCGATCGCAGCTGGTTGACATTGCGTACGGATGAATCTTTGGGGTCCTACTATGAACACCAATGTGCATATGTAACGTGTAGAACTTGTTGGACTGTGGTCCATCTGGCCAGTGGGTTTGACTGCTGCTGTATGTTCCCCAATCGCGGATGTCTGCTTGCTACCCATATTATGTAGTGCTACGTTAACCAGGTTATTCCAAACCGAACCCAGATGGTGTAAATCCAATGATGCAGGCTAGGAAATGCTTTAACTAATCCTCAGATGTCCCATTAGGGAATTTCCGCCACTGTATTGTCAAAATAACACAACCAAAACATGTAGATCCTATTATTTCATTGAAGGATGTTCTTTATAAGTGTGAACGCCATAGTTCAGAGATCCTATGACCTTCCTAGTTGACGTTGCTGGTTTGCCATTAGTATGTGTTCCGCAGGTCGCACATTTGTTCCGCAGTATGGTAGCGAGTGATCCCCATTTTCTTGCTGGCAGATTGAGTGCTGCGTACGCCGGTATACGCACGGCGGTCTGAATTTGTATGGGGAGTGTGTACTGTAGTCCCTATCTGCATTTCCTGTGTTATGCCTTACTGCAGCTGTGGAATTACACCGGGTTTGCAGTTATGGGTGCCATCTTGGTCGTACGTTTGTCCGTCCATGGGAATTGCCTACTGGACACTGGTATAGGGCTGTACACATTTCACAGCTGCATTTAGCATTCTCCGGTGGATGATTTGCATTATTAGTGGGGAGTAACGCATGTGCTATACCCACATCCCTCCCACGGGGCGGGACAACGGATCATCTGCCAATCAACACCGAGCACCATTTCTGCATACCCACCATCCCATGGCTGCAACCCTCGACGGTACCCATTGTACATCCTTCATGTGTGCGGAAATGGGATGCGGACGCATGTCTATGGACTCGGCAATCTGGGGATTTCTATTCATATGTCCTGCATTTCATGGACACTTGTCATCAACCTTGAACACGCTGGTGGTGCATATATCTAGCTGTGCCGTAGTCACGGCTGTCAGTTCTTCTGGGTCTCTTTATCGCAGCCGGTTGACATTGCATATGGATAAATTTTTGGGGTCCTACAATGGACACCAATGTGCATATGTAAAGTGTAGAGCTTGTTGGACTGTGTCCATCTGGCCAGTGGGTTTGACTGCTGCTGTATGTTCCCCAATCACGGATGTCTGTTTGACTACCCATATTATGTAGTGCTACGTAAACCGGGGAATTTCTACACTGAACCCAACTGGTGTGAATCCAATGATGCAGGCTAACAATTGCTTTAACTAATCCGCAGATGTCCCATTAGAAAATTCCCGCCTCTGTATTGTCAAAATAACACAACCAAAACATGTAGATCCTATTAATTAATTGAAGGATGTTCTTCATAAGTGGGAACGCCATAGTTTAAACATCCTATGACCTTCCTAGTGGACCTTGTTGGTGTGCCATTCGTATGTGTTCCACAGGTCGGCTATTTGTTCCACGGTATGGGAGCGAGTGATCCCCATTTTCCTGCTGGCAGATTGAGTGCTGTGTACACCGGTATTCGCACGGCGCTCTGACCTTCTATGTGGAGTCTCTACTGTAGTCCCTATCTGTATTCCCTGTGTTATGCCTTACTGCAGCTGTGTAATTCCACCGGGTTTGCAGTTATGGGTGCCATCTTGTTCGTACGTTTGTCCATCCATGGGAATTGCCTACTGGACACTGGTATAGGGCTGTACACATTTCACAGCTGCATTTAGCATTCTCCGGTGGATGATTTGCATTATTAGTGCGGAGTAACGCATGTGCTATACCCACATCCCTCCCACAGGGCGGGACAATGGATCATCTGCCAATCAACACTGAGCCCCATTTATGCATACCCACGATCCCATGGCTGCAACCCTCGACGGTACCCATTGCACATCCTTCATGTGTGCGGGAATGGGATGTGGACGCACTTCTATGGACTCGACATTCTGGGGATTTCTGTTCATATGGCCTGCATTTCATGGACACTTGTCATCAACCTTGAACATGCTGGTGGTGCATATATCTAGCTGTGCCGTAGTCACGGCTGTCACCTCTTCTGGGTCTCTCGATCGCAGCAGCGTAGGGATACATTTTTGGGGTCCTACAATGGACACCAATGTGCATATGTAAAGTGTAGAACATGTTGGACTGTGTCCATCTGGCCAGTGGTTTTGACTGCTGCTGTATGTTCCCCAATCGCGGATGTCTGTTTGACTACCCATATTATGTAGTGCTACGGAACCCATGTCTTTCTACAATTAACCCAAATGGTGTTATTCTATTGCTGCAGGTTAGCAACTGCTTTAACTAATCCTCAGAAGTCCCATTATGAAATATCCGCCACTGTATTGTCAATATAACACAGCCGGAACATGTAGAACCTATTAATTCATTGAAGGATGTTCTTTATAAGTGCCAACGCCATAGTTTAAACATCCTATGACCTTCCTAGTTGACGTTGTTGGTGTGCCATTAGTATGTGTTCCACAGGTCTCCCATTTGTTCCGCAGTATGGCAGCGAGTAATCCCCATGTTGTTGCTGGCAGATTGAGTGCTGTGTACGCCGGTATTCGCACGCCGGTCCGACTTTGTATGAGGAGTGTCTACTGTCGTTCCTATCTGTATTTCCTGTGTTATACCTTACTGCAGCTGTGTAATTCCACCGGGTTTGCAGTTATGGGTGCCATCTTGGTCGTACGTTTGTCCGTCCATGGGAATTGCCTACTGGACACCGGTGTAGGGCTGTACACATTTCACAGCTGCATTTAGCATTCTCTGGTGGATGATTTGCATTAGTAGTGGGGGGTAAGGCATGTGCTATACCCACATCCCTCCCACGGGGCGGGACAACAGCTTATCTGCCAAACAACACCGAGCCCCATTTCTGCATACCCAGGATCCCATGGCTGCAACCCTCGACAGTACCCATTACACATCCTTCATGTGTGCGGGACTGGGATGTGGACGCACTTCTATGGACACATCGATCTGGGGATTTCTGTTCATATGTCCTGCATTTCATGGACACTTGTCATCAACCTTAAACACGCTGGTGGTTCATATGTCTCGCTGTGCCATACTCACGGCTGTCGCATCATCTGGTGGACGGTAACGGCTGGATGGAATTCTGTTAGGATAAATTTTTGGGTCCTACAATGGACACCAATGTGCATATGTAAAGTTAGATGTTGCTGGACTGTGTGCAACTGGCCAGTGGTTTTTACTGCTGCTGTATGTTCCCCAATCGCGGATGTCTGTTTGACTACCCATATTACGTGGTGCTACGTAAACCAGGTTTTTTAGAACTGAGGACAAATGGTGTACATCCAAAGATGCAGGTTAGCAACTGCTTTAAATAAACCTCAGACGTCCCAGTAGGAAATATCCGTCACTGTATTGTCAACATAACACCACCAGAACATGTAGATCCCCTATGTATTCATTGAAGCATGTTTTCTTTATAAGTGGGAACACCATAGTTTACATATCCTAGTTGACGTTGTTGGTGTGCCATTAGTATCTGTTCCACAGGTCGCCCATTTCTTCCGTGGTATGGCAGCGAGTGATCCCCATTTTGTTGCTGGCAGATTGAGTGCTGTGTACGCCGGTATTCGCACGGCGGTCCAACTTTGTATGGGGAATGTCTACTGTAGTCCCTATGTGTATTTCCTGTGTTATGCCTTACTGCAGCTGTGTAATTCCACCGGGTTTGCAGTTATGGGTGCCATCTTGGTCGTACGCCTGTCCATCCATGAGAATTGCCTACTGGACACTGGTATAGGGCTGCACACATTTCACACCTGCATTTAGCATTATCCGGTGGATGCTTTGCATTATTAGTGGGAGTAAGGCAGGTGCTACACCCACATCCCTCCCACGGGGCGGGACAACGGATTATCTGCCAAACAACACCGAGCCCTGTTTCTGCATACCCAGGATCCCATGGCTGCAACACTCGACGGTACCCATTCCACATCCTTCATGTGTGCGGGACTGGGATGTGGACGCACTTCTATGGACTCGGAACTCTGGGGATTTCTGTCCATATGTCCTGCATTTCATGGACACTTGTCATCAACCTTAGTAACGCTGGTGGTGCATATGTCTAACTGTGCCATAGTCACGGCTGTTGCTTTTCTTCTGGTTGAACGATTACAGCTGTATGATGTTCCATAAGTATCAATTTTTGGGTCCTACAATGGACATCAATGTGCATATGTAAAGTGTAGAACTTGTTGGACTGTGTCCATCTGGCGGGTGGTTTTGACTGAACTTCCTAGTTGACGTTGTTGGTGTGCCATTAGTATGTGTTCCACAGGTCGCCCATTTGTTCCGCAGCATGGCAGCGAGTAATCCCCATTTTGGTGCCGGCAGATTGGGTGCTGCGTACGCCGGTATTCGGACGGCGGTCTGACTTTGTATGGGGAGTGTCCACTGTAGTTCCCAACTGTATTTCCTGTGTTCTGTCTTACAGCAGCTGTGTAATTCCACTGGGTTTGCAGTTATGGGTGCCATCTTGGCCGTACGTTTGTCCGTCCATGGGAATTGCCTACTGGACACTGGTATAGGGCTGTACACATTTCACAGCTGCATTTAGCATTCTCCGGTGGATGTTTTGCATTATTAGTGGGGGGTAAGGCATGTGCTATACCCACATCCCTCCCACGGGGCGGGACCACGGATTATCTGCCATACAACACCGAGCCCCATTTCTGCATACCCAGGATCCCATGGCTGCAACACTCGACAGTACCCATTACACATCCTTCATGTGTGCGGGACTGGGATGTGGACGCACGTGTATGGACTCGACAATCTGTGGATTTCTGTTCATATGTCCTGCATTTCATGGACACTTGTCATCAACTTTAAACACGCTGGTGATGCATATGTCTAGCTGTGCTGTAGTCACGGCTGTTGCTTCTTCTCGGTGGAATGGCAGCAGCTGGATGATATAGCGTACGGAACAATATTTGGGGTCCTACAATGGACACCAATGTGCATATGTAAAGTGTAGAACTTCTTGTACTGTGTCCATCTGGACAGTGGTTTTGACTGCAGCTGTATGTTCCCCAATCGGGGTTGTCTGTTTGACTACCCATATTATGTAGTGCAACGGAAACCAGGTGTTTCATAACTGAATACAAATGGTGTCCATCCACGGATGCAGGTTAGAGACTGCTTTCAATAAACCTCAGAAGGCCCAATAGGAAATATCCACCACTATATTGTCATAATAACACCAGCAAAACATGTAGCTCCTGTTTATTCATTGACAGATGTTCTTCATCAGTGTGAACGCCATTGTTTAACCATCCTATGACCTTCCTAGTTGACGTTGTTGGTGTGCCATTAATATGTGTTCCTCAGGTCGCCCATTTGTTCCGCAGTATGGTAGCGAGTGATCCCCATTCTCCTGCTGGCAGATTGAGTGCTGTGTACGACGGTAGTCGCACGGCGGTCTGGATTTCTATGGGGTGTGTCTACTGTAGTCCCTATCTGTATTTCCTGTGTTATGCCTTACACCAGGTGTGCAGTTATGGGTGCCATCTTGCTCGTACGCTTGTCCATCCATGGGAATTGCCTACTGGACACTGGTATAGGGCTGTACACATTTCACACCTGCATTTAGCAATATTCGGTGGATGCTTTGCATTATTAGTGGGGAGTGAGGCATGTGCTACACCCACATCCCTCCCACAGGGCGGGACAATGGATTATCTGCCAAACAACACCGAGCCCCATTTCTGCATACCCACGATCCCATGGCTGAAACCCTCGACAGTACCCATTACACATCCTTCATGTGTGCGGGACTGGGATGTGGACGAACTTCTATGAACTCTACAGTCTGGGGTTTTCTGTTCATATGTCCTGCATTTCATGGACACTTGTCATCAACATTAAACACGCTGGTGGTGCATATGTCTAGCTGTGCCATGGTCATAACTGTCGCTTCTCCTGGTTGGACGATGAAGGCTGGATGGTATTCCATACGGGACAATTTTTGGGTCCTACAATGGACACCAATGTGCATATGTAAAGTGTAGAACTTGTCGGACTGTGTCCATGTGGCCAGTGGTTTTGACTGCTGCTGTATGTTCCCCATTCGCGGATGTCTGCTTGACTACCCATAGTGTGTAGTGCTACGTAAACCAGGTTTTCCAAAACAGAGACCAAATGGTGTACATCCAATGATGCAGGTTACAACTGCTTTAAATAATCCCCAGAGGTCCCAGTAGAGAAGTATCGCCACTTTCTTGTCAGAATGACACCACCATAACAGGTAGATCATGAGCACTTTGGCCCGGTCTTACCGGGCATTTGCGAATGTAATTAGCAGAAACATATCACTAAATGAATAATAATACATATTTTAATAATAAAGTTTGATCTTATGTTATTTGGACAATAGCTTCTGCTATTGACATACGATGCTGTGGGTGGTGCCGGTTACCATACACATGGCTTTCTCAAAGGCCGAATTCACAATTCTGAACACTACTGTGGTCTCCTGTAAGGACCCTTAGCCAGTGGTCAACATTACTCAAGCCACTGCATCACTTACATATGCCTTCTACTGGCACCTACAGGAAAGCATGGATCAGGCATTCCCTTACCCAACTGTGGTTCTTTGTACCAATGCCAAGCTTCCAGTGTGGTGTACCCCAGCCATACCCAAGCTGTACAATGAGAGGAAGTGGCTACTACAAGACAGAGCAGACTCCTTGTGTGGTATGACACCCTTGCTCATTATATGTGAAGAGCTACAAGCTCTCATGACATAATCCGGGGCAGGTTCCACAGATATATCTCCAAGGACTCGACAGACAATCATACGGCCTTCATTAGCTATGCTGGACACCTGGGAGGTAACGCCCAGATATGCTCTGACTGGGTTCACAATGATGCGAAGTGTACTGAACATACACACATTGCCAACATACTGGCTGACAGGTTCGGTGAAGACATCTCCACCCCCTCCCCCCCCACATGGAGAGATGTCTGTACCAGCGGATTGTGGCCCCCGAATGTTCTGTAACGCACAGGTGGGACATGCTCTCTCCAAGGTAGTGAACACAGCATCCATGGGACCAGCTGGTGTCCCGACTGTGTACTCCGCGATCTCATTGAGGAATTAGACCCACAGTTAGGACAGCTGTTTGATCTTAGCTTCACCTCGGGTAACGTACCCAAGTTGTGGCGCACGGCGACTGTAGTCCCACTTCACAGGGGCAGTGCCTCCACTGACCCTGGTTATTACCGTCCCATTAGCATGAGATTCCTTATCTGGAAAGACATGGGGAAGGATCAT
The DNA here is from genome assembly GCF_019279795.1 of Protopterus annectens. NCBI lineage: Eukaryota > Metazoa > Chordata > Ceratodontiformes > Protopteridae > Protopterus > Protopterus annectens. The sequence continues at coordinate 1,105,952,369 of NC_056735.1, read as the reverse complement.
ACTGCAGCCCATAGATGACGACTTAGGGGACCTACATACTTTGCATCCAACCCAGTTTGGCTTGGTCAGGGGCAGATCATGTGTTTAAAACCTGGTTGACGTTTTAGGGACAGTCGCCGAGGCCATTGATGAGGGTCATGCAGTCCATACAGCCTACCTTGACCTGGCAAAGGCCTTCAATACAATACCCCCCTCGGGTATCATTGATAAACTCATCGGCTTGGATGTGAACACGTACATCGCGGGATGGGTTGCAAACTGGCTAGGTGACACAACCCACGCAGTCATAGTTGCTGGCAGCATGTCAGACTTACTGCCTGTCACAGGCGGTGTCCCACGGGGCTCTGCCCTGGGTCCACTCTTTTTCCTACATTTCCAAAGTACAAGCACACACAGGGGGGTTAGGGCTGACATTGTTTGTAGATGACTGCGAACCAGGTGCCATAGTGGGATGGACATCTGACACAGATATCCTTCAAAGGGGCCTCACAGATATGGATATCTGCTGTCAGGGACATGGCCTACAGCTAAATGCCGGGTTATGCATAGTCATACCCATCGGGAAGAACAAGGTCACCCCTGTCCGCCATATGGGTGGCAGTCCACTGATCACGGGGGAATTACCAGGGATCTGGGGACCCAGGTTGTCAGTCACCAGTCGTTCGACACACACGTTGCTATCGTGGTTCGGTAGGACTTCTACATTGCCCACCTGATCATGCAGGGATTCACATCTAGATCAGGGTAGGTCATCGTCTCCTTGTACTCATTACTCATTAGACCTATGATTGAGTACATTGCCCAGTTCGGAAGGTATCTGACCCGACACCTACAGCAGCTGGGAAGGCCCCATAGGTTCATCGTCAGACAGATGCAGGGTGTCAGGGATTTGTGTTGTGCTGCCCCACTGTAAGGACTCCTGCTCCATTCAGTCACATACCACTTGTTCAGTGGTGACCTGTGCCTGACATACGAGGCCATGTCAACCCATATTTGATGACTATGCTTCACCTACTGGATCTACATCCCTCAGAACCACAAGGGCAGGTGACGTGAACCTTGACACGGTCATTAATAGCATGTGTTGGAGTGACACATACATCACCCAGACACTCACTATGCTGTGGAACAACATCACAGTACATTTGAGGCAGAGAACCTTGCTAGCCTTGTTCGAGGGGGATATTGTCCATTGGATGGGGGATTGCACATATACCCCAGGGATTACATCATTGTCACTGCTTGACAGAGGTACAGCAATAGAATAGGCATTTTATCTCCAGACTGGAGGGTTGGCAAAGGTAACATAACTGTGGCCTAGGGTTATGGCTGCCCTTGGGTAGATAGCCTACTCTGTACCTATGGACCTATGAACCTATGTTCATAGTTTGTCCCATTCACACTTGTCTATCCCCTATCCTCATTCTTATGTGTATATTTCTGTGGCACGTGATTGAACTATGTATTACCTGCAGGTATGCTGTCTACAGTGCACATACGTCACAGTTGATTACAGTGCATCTGTGTACCTACCTCTGTGATACTTAGGACTACCACACATCCTTCACAGCATTACATGCATATGTCCATTCTATTCTTCTTTGGCCTGAGGGGAGGGTGTTAAGGCAATGGTTCCACGTGTCCCTGTTTGTGGACGCGTCATGGTGGTCTTTGACCAGCCTCCGTTGCTGTCGTGGGATGGACGGTAGTGTTGGTGTGTGTTTGGCATGTGTTTTCACTGCCGGTACATCTGTGGGAGGTGGGGTTGGCACATGTTCCTCTTTGCAGGGGGCCCCATCCTGGACATTTGTGTCATGCATCTACACTTGGCACGTGCCATATGTCCTGTGCTATTCCCACAGTCGTGTATGCCTTCCTGCATTACTACTGCATGTTACTGGCTGTTTGTATCTGGTACGCATGGCTATTATGGTGGATAGCTTGGCCTATTCCCATGCTATGACATACCCATCCATCCAGGCATATACATGTTATTCCGTCCTTTGCGTTGGCCGTGGGTGTTTGCCCATTTGCCCATCCGGCGACGCTACTCTCCATGTGTGATGTCCCACCTTCCCCTTCTGTGCCTGTGGCACCCTGTTGGGGCGTCCTGCTTGGTGGGCAGATGTTCCGCCATATGTGTTGTGTTTGACATGTCTGCATAGCTAATCATCTGTACGGTGGCTGAACATACCGCCTTGTCCAGATGTGTACAGTTATGGGCACCGTGGCGTGTGCACGCCTATGGGGTTTCGACAGGTCCATACCACATGCGGGATGTACACATTCTGCCGACACATTCACATGCAGCCATTTGGATATCTGTACCTGTGGTGGGATGTTAACATGTGGGGTACATATTTGCCCGCGTGGCACTGCCTTGGACAATACTTCTTACTACATTTCAGGTATGCCCATTGTGTGTAGGTGTGTAGCTGCGCAAGGCTGCTAGCTGGGTTGGGTGCACGGTCATACATGGGTGCGGGTTACATGCTATGACGGGGCTGTTGTGTATTACATTTGCATGCATGAGTTCCGCTTCTGGATATTATGCTTAGGCATACGCCGTCCTATGTGTATGCGACGAGCACATTGCTGGGTGTAGTACATGTTGCTATACACATGTTTGCCTGTGTTTAGGGTATCTTGTTTCCTTCTTGTTGTTATATCGACACGGCTACCCGGCTGTGTACTCTCACTACTGCTGGTGACCATGCCCATGTTGCTACTTCTATGTGGTTGCGGCGCGCTGACATGCTGCGGTACACCTTCACTGGGTATGCCCACTGACAGTGCATTGCGGGACGGACACGGTATTACGCGTATCCTTTGTTCCTTGGACGGGTACACTTTGGACTTCGTGGGTTTATGTTTGGTTCTCCGTTTTGTGTGAACGGGTACTATGTTGCATAGTCTGCGTACATTTCATTATCCACGGGCCCTGGCTGGTGCGGTTACTATTGCAGGTGGCCTGTGGCAGTCAGCACTTTAGGTTGCTCATCGCCTGCCGGCTTGGCCACGCCTCCAGACGCATCCTACTTGGGCTCGCTCACGTGCCCTCCGCACGTGTCTGTGGTTGCGGCGCGCACTCATTACTATGCATATGGAGCTGCTACGCCGATTATTCACTGCACTGCCGGCGCAAGCCTTACACCGGCCTTGCGCCGAGCTTCATGAATCCCGGGGACAGTCTTTTAGACTGTTTTACCCAATTTTTAATTAAAAATCATACATTTACTGGTGCCTTTACTGTAGAAGTTGTGTTTGACGGATTTATAGAATTTACTTTTACTGATATATTTAAATTTTTCTGAGATTTACTGTCTGACTTATCTAGAAAATGCATTGTAATAAAAATGAATGTTCACATTAGGAAAGATGAAGTTGCTTTAAGAAGGTGGCCTGGTGTTTTGCAGCCTTTTCAAACTCCTTGTAAGGATTTTCTTTAATCTGTGACATTAGACTAGAAACTGGAAAGTTGGTCATCTGCTTTGAAGATGGTGAAGTTTTCTGATACATTGCTGTTAAATGGATAACATCCTTTACACTAGTATCTTAGAGAGTCTGAAGTTCTTTGAGACTTTACTGTAGATTTTCTGGAGTAACATTCTGAAGGAATACTGCTTCTGTACAGGATACACAGTCTGACTGCTGCTAGATTTGCAAGATTGCTGTGGGGGTTTGGGACTTTAACTGTAAATAATACCCCCCACCCATTGATGGTGCCTCACCATTGTAAGAACTGATAGGACTGTAAATTGTTGGAATTATCTGGAAATAACTGAAAGAAAATGGAATGAGACTGGCATGAATGTTTTTATCTGTTAATTATACAAACTTGTGCTGAACAGTTGCCAGTCTGTCCTTTATGGACCAAGTTTTCTCGTACCTTTCAGAAGAAAGTCTGCATACATTGTAGTTTGGTTAAGAATGTTTTATTATGTACAGTACAGGTAGATGTCAAGAATATCCAAATCAAATCTTAAAGTTCATAGCTTCTGCGCTTATTATAATGTCCATAAGTTCTGTACTCAGAATGTGATAATTACTGTCTCCAATAACAGTGCTGATAATAATGTCCATAGTTTCTGCACTCATATTCCTATCCTCCTGAATAATATCATAAATATTCTGGAATGCTGGATATTTTACTTGACTTCTGCACTCACTGTCAGGTGTCTGTACCAGACTTCTGAGGACTGTACTACATTGACTTTCTGCATATCGGTCCAAATTAACTGTCTGAAGTATCTCCTAATAATATCAAAACCCTGTAAATTTCTACACGCCTCTTTAACATTGGTTCCCAGTCCATGTTCAATACAAACAAATGTGTTTGTACTCAATATTCCACACATTCTGTTCTTATCAGTATTCTTTTATGAAGGTTATTTTCACTGGTTGGAAGTGCATTCACTGAAACTGTATGCAAACTGTGAAGGCCTGCTTTAATATGGCTGCATTTCTAGACTTATGCAAAGAAAATACTGTATTTTTGTCTAACAAAGTACATTTGAATGAAACCTGATATTACACGTTCATTAAAAGTAGAATTGACAGTATGTAACACTCTGTTCCAGCATCTAGCTTAAATGCAATTTATTTGCCTTTATCAGAAGTTTTGTTGTCCAGATATTGTGCTTGTTGTCATTAACAGATTGAATTCAATGAATACTGTCATTACTGAATTAACTGAATACTTTAACATTGTATAAGACATGTACTACCTTAAATGAATGCTGTTCAGTTGAACACCAACATTTCAGCTTTATACTGTGTTGCTCTAAACACACAAGCATTTTGGCTTTACAATGTTTTTCTCTAAATATCAGTATCTTTCTGAGAATTTTATTCCATTTCCTACAATTTCTTGAAGAATGATTAAGCCACCCCCCAAAAAAAGTTTGTAGACATTATTAATGCATGAACTGACAACAAAGTATACTGTTACATGAGGAACCTTGAATGGTTGCAGATAAAGCCAGGAGACAGTAGGTGGCATATTGTTATAATCTGTGTAGCTATTATAATCACATTAACATGGGTTCTTGTTTAAATCTGGTGCACAGGGAGGAATATCTGCTTTTAAGGGCCACTTTATAATACACGAAGATTTATATAGTAATTAGATGCAACAGGTATGACATTCTCTACATGTATAAGATTATGTGGAAGCTGTAACAATGTATCTATGAACATTTCTATGCCATCCAATCAAAGAATTAAACTAATGCACCCTATAAACATGCAGTGTTGTGCATCTATTGAAAAAAAGTTTTAATTGTTGACACATTAAATCAGTAGTGATAGTATTCTGTACTATAAGATTTTTGTTGGCAGTTTAAACTAAATGTTGGTCATCCCCTTGGTTGAATGAAAGTATCAATATTAATAATGCCATCAAAGGCAGATAAAATTATTTTGCTTTATGTTTGTCCCCTGGGTCATATAAACAGTTCTACATTGGTTTTGTCTTTAACTACATTGATGTTTCTAATTGCTTTAAATATCTGATCATGTTTTAAAAATGGATCTACTTGGTTCATCAGGTTTCCACACATAAGGAATTGTGTTATTGTAATTAGTACTGTTTATTGTTTTGGTTGATTTGAGAAGCTTCAGTGATATGATTGTGATGAAGAGTGTCTTAACAGCAGTTGCCAATTAACTTTCACTATCCTCCTTTGAGAGAGTTGGAGTTTTTTTTTTTTAGCTCCAGGATACATAAAAATCAGTATGAGCAAAGAAGACAAGAGTAAAGAAGAATCAGAGGAGTCCAATATCACATGATAGAAAAGAAAAAAAAGAAAGAAAGAATGAAGGAGGATGACGAGGACACAAAGTCAGTTAGTATCAACCACCAGAATATTGATGTTGAAGGAAAGATAGATAGAATGAACTAACAAAGGATATGAAATGCAAGGATTGTAAGAGGATTTCAGTGGGAAGAAAAGTGCAGTGGGGATATAGCTGCAGGGAACTAACAAGCAAAACAAGAAAAAAAAATATCAGCAGGGGACGAGTGTAATCCTTTTTGGTTCTGGTAAATGGAATGAATTAAAAGTAAGTAAAAAAATATCAACAGCACATAAATCTGAAAATGTTAACAAGTGAAATCTGCAATGGTGTAGTAAGTAGAAGTAAATACTGTAGATTAGACGGTAAGCATTGTTATAATACTAAAATATGTTCATCAGACAGAGATAAAATAAAAGGCAACTAGTTAATAACTAATGTTAATTCTTTCAAAGCACAGGTATGTTTTGTCTAAATTTCAAAGTCAAGTATAATGACAATGAGACTCAGCACAGCTCCTTGTGGTCCTGTAGAGTGTTACAAGCAGCAGAGAGATGAAAAGAGAGACTTTAAACAGATTAAGTATTTTTCTCTGTCTTTCTACTTGCGACTGCATATTCTCACCGAAAAGAGAGTCTCTAGCTATTCTAAAATCTGAAAAAGCTTGTTTTTGCATTTGTTACTGTTCCTGCACTTCCTTAAATAGTTTTGTGTTGTTTAACTGTTGTAGGCTACACAATCAAGTACACTAGCCTGTTTAAAACCCCTGGGCCAGAGGATAATACAGCCCAATCCACAGAATCATTTACAAATGCATTCTATGAGCACCTGCAGGAATGCATGAATCGTGCTATCCCAAATAAAAACAAGACTCACTCCTCCAAATACAGGAGACTGGTCTGGTGGACCCCAGCCATAAATAAGCTATACAACAGAAGGAGGAAGCCACTACATGACAGAGCAAAATCCCAAAAAGGGAAGGCATCTCTGATCAGTATTAGCAAGAAACTTTGATCCCCCATAAAATCATCAAAGGCCAGTTTTGAAAGAAAAATTGCCCTAGACACTAAAGATAATCACAAGGCCTTCTTTAGTTATGTCAGGAACATGGGCGGAAACTCCCAGATATGCTCTGAATTGTTGCATAACGGTACAAAATATACCGAACCTACAGACATAACCAACATCCTGGCAGACAGATTCAGCACAAACTTCTACCCCCCCTTCCCCCCCAAAGGAGCAAACGCCTATCCCAACTGAATGTAACCTCCCTGACATCACAGATGCACAGGTGAAAGCTGCCCTCTCCAAAGCAAAAAACACAGCATCTATGGGACTGGAAGGTGTCCCAGGCTGTGTCTTACACGAGCTCCAAGAAGAACTGAACCCTCACATTAAGTCACTGTTCAAACTTAGCCTTACTACAGGATATGTACCCAAAGAATGGCGTACAGCTACAGTGGTCCCACTCCACAAAGGTGGTGCCACAACGGACCCCAGAAACTATCGCCCCATAAGCCTGACTAGTCTGGTCTGTAAAGCTATGGAGCGTATTATCATGGAACTCATAAACAAAGACATTGGGAGCCTCCAGACACTGGACCCTACCCAATTCGAGTTTGTTAAGGGCAGATCTTGCCTCTTAAACCTAGTTGATTTCTTTGAAACAGTTACCAAAGCCATAGATGAGGGCAAGGTAGTTCACACAGCTTACCTGGACCTAGCAAAAGCCTTCGACACAATACCCCACTTGGGCATCATAAATAAGCTTACCAGCTTAAATATCAACCCCTATATCACAAGATGGGTTGCAAACTGGCTCAGAGATAGAACCCACATGGTCAGAATCACAGGTGCCATGTCCGAATCCAAACCAGTTACAAGTGGCGTCCCACAGGGCTCAGTTCTGGGACCTCTCTTGTTCGATATATACTTCTCTGAGGTTCAGGCTAACACGGGGGGATTATGGCTGACAGAGTTTGCAGATGACTGCAAATTGGGGGCCATAATCGAATATCCAGCTGACACAAGCATCCTCCAAAAGGGTCTCACAGAGATGGATGCTTGGTGCCAGAGCCACGGCCTCAAGCTAAATACTAAAAAGTGCATAGTCATCCCCTTTGGGAAAAACAAGGTGCCCACAAATTACCACATAGGTAGTAATCCATTAAGTACGGAAGAAGTAATTAGAGATTTGGGGACCAACGTAGATAGTAATCTCTCCTTTGATAATCACGTTGCCAAAGTAGTTAGAAAGACCTTCTATATATCCCACTTTATCACAAAAGGGTTCGTATCTAGATCAAGAGAGGTCATTGTGCCCCTCTACTCATCACTCATCAGGCCCATAATTGAATACAATGCCCCTTTTGGGATGTACCTTACCCAACACCTGCAGCAACTGGAGAGACCCCAAAAGTACCTCACCAAGTGGATCATGGGCTACAAACAGATGTCCTATGCAGCTCGACTAAAGAAACTCCAGCTCTACTCAGTTGCTTACCGCCTACTCAGAGGCAATCTATGCCTGACGTACAAAGCCATGTCAAACCCAGAATTAATGGACATGCTCTACCTCAAAAAATCCAAGTCCCTTAGAGCTACATGCTCCAGGGACCTAAACCTCAGCACAAAAATAAATAGGACATGCTGGAGGGACAGATTCATTTCCCAGAGGCTCCCCTCACTCTGGAATAGAATCCCAGTTCATGTTAGACATAGCCCCTCGCTGACCCTCTTCAAGCGTAATTTGGACGCGTGGATGGGAAATCGCAAATTCACCCCTGGGATCTCTCCTGTGTCCCTGCTAGACAGAGGCACAGTTAACTAATCTTAAAAGGGTACCTTCTGTGACCTACCTTACAGAGGAACAGTAGGCTAATCTAATAGGGAGGCAGAAACCAAATACAATCTGGCTAGGCTTATAAATGCCCTAGGGCAGATACCTATGAAATTATGAACCTATAGTGTTTCCTGTTAAGTTACTGCTCTGTTGGGAAAAAAAAAAAAAAGCAAAGAAGCAAAAAAAATAATTTTTTCCTGCTTTTTCTGAACTAGCGTAGTCCAGATTTCAGGTTTTGCTGAATTCTGGACTGTGGTATAACTTCCTGTGTTGTTGTTTTTGCATTTGTTACTGTTCCTGTTCCTCCACTTCCTTAAATTGTTTTGTGTTGTTTAACTCATGTAGGCTACACACTCAAGTGTGCTAGTCTGTTTAAAGCATTTATAGTGTTTTCTGTTAAGTTACTGTTCTGTTAAAAAAAGCAAAAAAAACAAAAAAAATCCTTGTTTCCCACCGTTTCTGAACTGGAGTAGTCCAAATTTCAGGTTTTGCTGAATTCTGGGTTGTGGTATAAGTTCCTGTGTTGCCCATATCCTTATGTGGATAGGAGGAAGCTTCTCTGTTCAACAGTGAGAGTGGAGAGCTTTGAGCAGCCTATCTGTCCCTGAATGAGTGGTCTCAGCCCAGCAACTAGTAGCTTATTGGCCATTTTGGGCCAATTCCTTTCTCTTTCAAGCTCCCGACATTAAAACCCGCATTTGCACAGTTTTGCACTTGTTTCAGACTCAGCACAGCTTCTCTTGGTCCTGCAGAGTGTTACAAGCAGCAGAGAGATGAAAAGAGAGACTTTAAACAGATTAAGTATTTTGTCTTTGCCTTTGTACTTGTGACTGCATATTTCTCACCAAAAAGTGAGTCTCTAGCTATTCTAAAATCTGAAAAAGCTTGTTTTTGCATTTGTTACTTTTCCTGCACTTCCTCAAATTCTTTTGTTTTTTTTAACTGTTGTAGGCTAAACACTCAAGTGTGCTAGCCTGTTTAAAGCATCCTTAACTAAGTATCCTTACTTGGATAGGAGGAAGCTTCTCTGTTCACCAGTGAGAGTGGGGAGCTTTATGCAGCCTATCTGTCCCTGGAGGAGTGGTCTCAGCCCAGCAACTAGTCGCTTACCGGCCGTTTTGGGCTAATTCCTATCTCTTTCAATCTCCCTGCCTTAAAACCCACATTTGCTTGGTTTTGCACTTGTGTCAGACTTAGCAAAGTTCCTTGTGGTCCTGCAGAGTGTTACAAGCAGCAGAGAGATGAAAAGAGAGAATTTAAACAGATTAAGTATTTTTTCTCTGCCTTTCTACTTGCGACTGCATATTCTCGCTGAAAAGCAAGTCTCTACCTATTCTAACATCTGAAAAAGCTTGTGTTTGCATTTGTTACTGTTCCTGCACTTCCTTAAATCATTTTGTGTTGTTTAACTATTGTAGGCTACACACTCAAGTGCACTAGCCTATTTAAAGTATTTATAGTGTTTCCTGTTAAGTTACTGTTCTGTTAAAAAAAAAAAAGCAAAAAAAAAATTCTTGTTTCCCACCTTTTCTGAATTAGAGTAGTCCAGATTTCAGGTTTTGCTGAATTCTGGGCTGTGGTATAAGTTCCTGTGTTGGCCATATCCTTACTTAGATAGGAGGAACCGTCTCTGTTCACCAGTGAGAGTGGGGAGCTTTGAGCAGCTTATTTGTCCCTGGATGAGTGGTCTCAGCCCAGCAACTAGTAGCTTATTGGCCGTTTTGGGCTAATTCCTATCACTTTTAAGCTCCCTGCCTTAAATCCTACATTTGTGAGGTTTTGCGCTTGTTTCAGACTCAGCACAGCTCCTCGTGATCCTGCAGACTGTTACAAGCAGCAGAGAGATAAAGAGAGAGACTTTAAACAGATTAAGAATTTTTTTCTCTGCCTTTCTATTTGCGACTGCATATTCTTGGCGAGAAGCGAGTCTCTAGCTATTCTAAAATCTGAAAAAGCTTGTTTTTGCATTTCATACTGTTCCTGCACTTCCTTAAATTGTTTTGTGTTGTTTAACTGTTGTAGGCTGCACACTCAAGTGTGCTAGCCTGTTTAAAGCATTTATAGTGTTTCTTGTTAAGTTACTGTTCTGTTAAAAAAAAGCAAGAAAAAAAACAAAAATATCCTTGTTTCCCACCTTTTCTGAACTAGAGTAGACCAGGTTGTGGTATAAGTTCCTGTGTTGCCCATATCCTTACTTGGATAGGAGGAAGTTTCTCTGTTCACCAGTGAGAGTGGGGAGCTTTGAGCAGCCTATCTGTCTCTGTTTGAGTAGTCTCAGCCCAGCAGCTAATAGCTTGTCGGCTGTTTTGGGCTAATTCCTATCTCTTTCAAGCTCCCTACCTTAATTCCCGCATTTGTGCGGTTTTGCGCTTGTTTCAAACTCAGCACAGCTCCTTCTGGTCCTGCAGAGTGTTACAAGCAGCAGAGAGATAAAACGAGAGACTTTAAACAGATTAAGTATTTTTTTCTCTCCCTTTCTACTTGCGACTGCATATTCTCACCGAAAAGTGAGTCTCTAGCTATTCTAAAATCTGAAAAAGCTTGTTTTTGCATTTGTTACTGTTCCTGCACTTCCTTAAATCATTTTGTGTTGTTTAACTGTTGTAGGCTACACACTCAAGTGTGCTAGCCTGTTTAAAGTATTTAGTGTTTCCTGTAAAGTTACTGCTCTGTTAAAAAAAAGCAAAAAAACAAAAAAAAATTCTTGTTTCCCACCTTTTCTGAACTGGAATAGTCCAGATTTCAGGTTTTGCTGAATTCTGGGCTGTGGTATAAGTTCCTGTGTTGCCCACATCCTTACTTGGATAGGAGGAAGCTTCTCTGTTCACCAGTGAAAGCGAGGAGCTTTGAGCAGCCTATCTGTCCCTAGAGGAGTGGTGTCAGCCCAGCGACTAGTAGCTTATTGGCCATTTTGGGCTAATTCCTATCTCTTTTAAGCTCCCTGACTTAAAACCCTCATCTGTGCAGTTTTGCGCTTGTTTCAAACTCAGCACAGCTCCTTGTGGTCCTGCAGAGTGTTACAAGCAGCAGAGAGATAAAACGAGAGACTTTAAACAGATTAAGTATTTTTTCTCTCCCTTTCTACTTGCGACTGCATATTCTCGCCGAAAAGCGAGTCTCTAGCTATTCTAAACTCTGAAAAAGCTTGTTTTTGCATTTGTTACTTTTCCTGCACTTCCTTAAATCATTTTGTGTTGTTTTAATTTTGGAGGCTACACACTCAAGTGCGCTAGCCTGTTTAAAGAATCATTAAGTAAGTCTCCTTACTTGGATAGGAGGAAGCTTCTCTGTTCACCAGTGAGAGTGGGGAGCTCTAAGAAGCCTATCTGTCCCGGGAGGAGTAGTCTCAGCCCAGCAACTAGTCGCTTACTGGCTGTGTGGGGCTAATTCTTATCTCTTGCAAGTTCCCTGTCTTAAAACCCACATTTGCTCGGTTTTGCACTTGTTTCAGACTCAGCACAGCTCCTCGTGGTCCTGCAAAGTGTTACAAGCAACAGAGAGATGAAAAGAGAGACTTTAAACAGATTAAGTAATTTTTTTCCTACCTTTCTACTTGTGACTGCATATTCTCACCAAAAAGGGAGTCTCTAGCTATTCTAAAATCTGAAAAAGCTTGTTTTTGCATTTGTTACTTTTCCTGCACTTCCTTAAATCATTTTGTGTTGTTTCAATTTTGTAGGCTACACACTCAAGTGCGCTAGCCTGTTTAAATTATTTATAGCGTTTCCTGTTAAGTTACTGCTCTGTTAAAAAAAAAGAAAAAATCCCTGTTTCCCACCTTTTCTGAACTGGAGTAGTCCAGATTTCAGGTTTTGCTGAATTCAGGGCTGTGGTATAAGTTCCTGTGTTGCCCATATCCTTACTTGGATAGGAGGAAGCTTCTCTGTTCACCAGTGAGAGTGGGGAGCTTTGAGCAGGCTACCTGTCCCTAGAGGAGTGGTCTCAGCCCAGCAACTAGTAGCTTATTGGCCGTTTTGGGCTAATTCCTATCTCTTTCAAGCTCCCTACCTTAAAACCCACATTTGAGCGGTTTCACACTTGTTTCAGACTCAGCACGGATCCTTGTGGTCCTGCAGAGTGTTAGAAGTAGCAGAGAGATAAAACGAGAGGCATTAAACAGATTAAGTATTTTTTTCTCTCCCTTTCTACTTGCGAGTGCATATTCTCACCGAAAAGTGAGTCTCTAGCTATTCTAAAAATCTGAAAAAAGTTGTTTTTGCATTTGTTACTGTTCCTGCACTTCCTTAAATTGTTTTGTGTTGTTTAACTGTTGTAGGCTACACACTCAACTGTGCTAGCCTGTTTAAAGTATTTATAGTGTTTCCTGTTAAGTTACTGTTCTGTTAAAAAAAAGCAAAAAAACAAAAACAAAATCCTTGTTTCCCACCTTTTCTGAACTAGAGTAGACCAGATGTCAGGTTTTGCTGAATTCTGGGCTGTGGTATAAGGCCCTGTGTTGCCCATATCCTTACTTGGATATGCAGAAGCTTCTCTGTTCACCAGTAACTGTCTGAAGAAGCCTACGGGTGAAAGCGCTAACAGTCTTTCTTATTATTAAACTGCTTGGTTTTTGTACTGCAGTTTTTGGTCGTTTTTAAACTGATTTCCTGCATTGCTGTGTTCGTGGAATTTGGATTTTGTATTTTACAAGCCATCAGACCCAGCGCATGGTGGTGTGTGTAATTTACAAAAATATCCTTGTTTCCCACCTTTTCTGAATTAGAATATTCCAGATTTCAGGTTTTGCTATATTCTGGGCTGTGGTATAAGTTCCTGTGTTGCCCATATCCTTACTTGGATAGGAGGAAGCTTCTCTGTTCACCAGTGAGAGTGGGGAGCTTTGAGCAGCCTATCTCTACCTGGAGGAGTGGTCTCAGGCCAGCAACTTGTAGCTTATTGGCTGTTTTGGGCTAATTCCTATCTCTTTCAAGCTCCCTGCCTTAAAACCTGCATTTGTGTGATTTTGAGCTTGTTTCAGACTCAGCATAGCTCCTTCCGGTCCTGCAGAGTGTTACAAGCAGCAGAGAGATGAAAAGAGAGACTTTAAACAGATGAAGTATTTTTTTCTCTGCTTTTCTACTTGTGACTGCATATTCTAGGTGAAAAGCGAGTCTCTAGCTATTCTAAAATCTGAAAAAGCTTGTTTTTGGATTTGTTACTGTTCCTGCACTTCATTAAATTGTTTTGTGTTGTTTAACTGTTGTAGGCTACACACTCAAGTGCGCTAGCCTGTTTAAAGCATTTATAGCGTTTCCTGTTAAGTTACTGTTCTGTTAAAAAAAAAAGCAAAAAAACAAAAAAAAAATCCTTCTTTCCTGCCTTTTCTGAACTCGAGTAGTCCAGAATTCAGGTTTTGCTGAATTCTGGGCTGTGGTATAAGGCCCTGTGTTGCCCATATCCTTACTTGGATAGGCAGAAGCTTCTCTGTTCACCAGTAAGAGTGGGGACCTTTGAACAGCCTATCTCTCCCTGGAGGAGTGGTCTCAGCCCAGAAACTAGTTGCTTACTGGCCGTTTTGGGTTAATTCCTATCTCTTTCAAGCTCCCTGCCTTAAAACCCACATTTGCTCGGTTTTGCACTTGTTTCAGACTCAGCATAGCTCCTCGTGGTTCTGCAGAGTGTTAAAAGCAGCAGAGAGATGAAAAGAGAGACTTTAAACAGATTAAGTATTTTTTCTCTGCATTTCTACTTGCGACTGCATATTCTTGCAGAAAAGCAAGTCTCTAGCTATTCTAAAATCTGTAAAAGCTTGTTTTTGCCTTTGTTACTTTTCCTGCACTTCCTTAAATCATTTTGTGTTGTTTTAATTTTGTAGGCTACACACTCAAGTGTGCTAGCCTGTTTAAAGCATTTATAGTGTTTCCTGTTAAGATACTGCTCTGTTAAAAAAAAAAAGCAAAAAAAAAAATCCTGGTTTCCCGCCTTTTCTGATCTAGAGTAGTCCAGATTTCAAGTTTTGCTGAATTCTGGGCTGTGGTATACATTCCTGTGTTGCTCACATCCTTACTTGGATAGGAAGAAGCTTCTCTGTTTACCAGTGAGAGTGGGGGGCTTTGAGCAGCCTATCTGTCCCTGGGGGAGTGGTCTCAGCCCAGCAACTAGTAGCCTATTGGCCGCTTTGGGCTAATTCCTATCTCTTTCAAGCTGCCTGCCATAAGACCTGCATTTGCACAGTTTTGCACTTGTTTCAGACTCAGCAAAGCTCCTCGTGGTCCTGCAGAGTGTTACAAGCAGCAGAGAGATGAAAAGAGAGACTTTAAACAGAGTATTTTTTCCTCTGCCTTCCTACTTGTGACTGCATATTCTCACCGAAAAGCGAGCCTCTACCTATTCTAAAATCTGAAAAAGTTTGTGTTTGCATTTGTTACTGTTCCTGCACTTCCTTAAATCATTTTGTGTTGTTTAACTGTTGTAGGCTACACACCCAAGTGCACTAGCCTGTTTAAAGCATTTATAGTGTTTTCTGTTAAGTTAATGTTCTGTTAAAAAAAAAGCAAAAAAAAAAAATTCTTGTTTCCTGCCTTTTCTGAACTAGAGTAGTCCAGATTTCAGGTTTTGCTGAATTTTGGACTGTGGTATAAGTTACTGTGTTGGCCATATCCTTACTTGGATAGGAGGAACCTTCTCTGTTCACCAGTGAGAGTGGGGAGCTTTGAGCAGCTTATCTGTCCCTGGATGAGTGGTCTCAGCCCAGAAACTAGTAGCTTATTAACCATTTTTGGCTAATTCCTATCTCTTTCAAGCTCCCTGCCTTAAATCCTGCATTTGCAAGGTTTTGTGCTTGTTTCAGACTCAGCACAGCTCCTCGTGATCCTGCAGACTGTTACAAGCAGCAGAGAGATGAAGAGAGAGACTGTAAACAGATTAAGAATTTTTTTCTCTGCCTGTTTGCGACTGCATATTCTTGGCGAGAAGCGAGTCTCTAGCTATTTTAAAATCTGAAAAAGCTTGTTTTTGCTTTTCTTACAGTTCCTGCACTTCCTTAAATTGTTTTGTGTTGTTTAACTGTTGTAGGCTACACACTCAAGTGTGCTAGCCTGTTTAAAGCATTTATAGTGTTTCTTTTTATGTTACTGTTCTGTTAAAAAAAAGCAAGAAAAAAAAAACAAAGAAATATCCTTGTTTCCTGCCTTTTCTGAACTAGAGTAGACCAGGTTGTGGTATAAGTTCCTGTGTTGCCCATATCCTTACTTGGATAGGAGGAAGCTTCTCTGTTCACCAGTGAGAGTGGGGAGCTTTGAGCAGCCTATCTGTCCCTGTTTGAGTAGTCTCAGCCCAGCAACTATTAGCTTGTTGGCTGTTTTGAGCAAATTCCTATCTCTTTCAAGCTCCCTAACTTAAAACCCGCATTTGCGCGGTTTTGCGCTTGTTTCAAACTCAGCACAGCTCCTTGTGGTCCTGCAGAGTGATAGAAGCAGCAGAGAGATAAAACGAGAGACATTAAACAGATTAACTATTTTTTTCTCTCCCTTTCTACTTGCGAGTGCATATTCTCACCGAAAAGCGAGTCTCTAGCTATTCTAAAAATCTGAAAAAAATTGTTTTTGCATTTGTTACTGTTCCTGCACTTCACTAAATCGTTTAGTGTTGTTTAACTGTTGTAGGCTACACACTCAACTGTGCTAGCCTGTTTAAAGTATTTATAGTGTTTCTTGCTAAGTTACTGTTCTGTTAAAAAAAAAAGCAAAAAAAACACAAAAATATCCTTGTTTCCCGCATTTTCTGAATTAGAGTAGTCCAGATTTCAGGTTTTGCTATATTCTGGGCTGTGGTATAAGTTCCTGTGTTGCCCATATCCTTACTTGGATAGGAGGAAGTTTCTCTGTTCACCAGTGAGAGTGGGGAGCCTTGAGCAGCCTATCTGTCTCTGGAGGAGTGGTCTCAGGCCAGCAACTTGTAGCTTATTGGGTGTTTTGGGCTAATTCCTATCTCTTTCAAGCTCCCTGCCTTAAAACCTGCATTTGTGTGATTTTGAGCTTGTTTCAGACTCAGCATAGCTCCTTCTGGTCCTGCAGAGTTTTACAAGCAGCAGAGAGATGAAAAGAGAGACTTTAAACAGATTAAGTATTTTTTCTCTGCCTTTCTACTTGCGACTGCATATTCTAGCTGAAAAGCGAGTCTCTAGCTATTCTAAAATCTGAAGAAGCTTGTTTTTGGATTTGTTACTGTTCCTGCACTTCATTAAATTGTTTTGTGTTGTTTAACTGTTGTAGGCTACACACTCAAGTGCGCTAGCCTGTTTAAAGCATTTATAGTGTTTCCTGTTAAGTTACTGTTCTGTTAAAAAAAAGCAAAAAAACAAAAAAAATCCTTTTTTTCCTGCCTTTTCTGAACTCGAGTAGTCCAGAATTCAGGTTTTGCTGAATTCTGGGCTGTGGTATAAGGCCCTGTGTTGCCTATATCCTTACTTGGATAGGAAGAAGCTTCTCTGTTCACCAGTAAGAGTGGGGAGCTTTGAACAGCCTATCTGTCCCTGGAGGAGTGGTCTCAGCCCAGCAACTAGTAGCGTATTGGCCATTTTGGGCTAATTCCCATCTCTTTCAAGCTCCCTGCCTTAAAACCCTCATTTGTGTGGTTTTGCGCTTGTTTCAGACTCAGCACAGCTCCTCGTCATCCTGCAGAGTGTTACAAGCAGCAGAGAGATGAAAAGAGAGACTTTAAACAGATTAAGTATTTTTTATCTGCCTTTCTACTTGCGACTGCATATTCTCACTGAAAAGCGAGGCTCTAGCTATTCTAAAACCTGTAAAAGCTTGTTTTTGCATTCGTTACTGTTCCTGCACTTCCTGAAATCATTTTGTGTTGTTTAACTGTTGTAGGCTACACACTCAAGTGCGGTAGCCTGTTTAAAGCATTTATAGTGTTTCCTGTTAAGTTATTGTTCTGTTAAGAAAAAGCAAAAAAAAAATATCCTTGTTTCCCGCCTTTTCTGAACTAGAGTAGTCCAGATTTCAGATTTTGCTGAATTCTGGGCTGTGGTATAAGTTCCTGTGTTGCCCATATGCTTACTTGGATAGGAGGAAGCTTCTCTGTTCACCAGTGAGAGTGGGGAGCTATGAGCAGGCTATCTGTCTCTGGAGGAGTGGTCTCAGTCCAGCAACTAGTAGCTTATTGGCTGTTTTGAGCTAATTCTTTCTCTTTCAATCTCCCTGCCTTAAAACCCACATTTGTATGGTTTTACACTTGTTTCAGACTCAGCACAGCTCGTTGTGGTCCTGCAGAGTGTTACATGCAGCAGAGAGACAAAAAGAGAGACTTTAAACAGATTAAGTATTTTTTATCTGCCTTTCTGCTTGCGACTGCATATTCTCACCGAAAAGCAAGTCTCTAGCTATTTTAAAATCTGAAAAAGGTTGTTTTTGCATATGTTACTGTTCCTGCACTTCCTTAAATTGTTTTGTGTTGTTTAACTGTTGTAGGCTACACATTCAAGTGTGCTAGCCTGTTTAAAGCATTTACAGTGTTTCCTGTTAAGTTACTGTTCTGTTAAAAAAAAAGCAAAAAAACAAAAAAAATCCTTGTTTCACGCCTTTTCTGAACTGGAGTAGTGCAGATTTCAGGTTTTTCTGAATTCTGGGCTGTGGTATAAGTTCCTGTGTTGCCCATATCCTTACTTGGACAGGAGGAAGCTTCTCTGTTCACCAGTGAAAGTGGGGAGCTTTGAGCAGCCTATCTGTACCTGGAGGAGTGGTCTCAGCCCAGCAACTAGTAGCTTATTAGCAGTTTTGGGCCAATTCCTATCTCTTTCATTCTCCCTGCCTTAAAACCTGCATTTGCACAGTTTTGCGCTTGTTTCAGATTCAGCACAGCTCCTCGTGGTCCTGCAGAGTGTTACATGCAGCAGAGAGACAAAAAGAGAGACTTTAAACAGATTAAGTATTTTTTATCTGCCTTTCTGCTTGCGACTGCATATTCTCACCGAAAAGCGAGTCTCTAGCTATTCTAAAATCTGAAAAAGCTTGTTTTTGCATTTGTTACTGTTCCTGCACTTCCTTAAATTGTTTTGTATTGTTTAACTGTTGTAGGCTACACATTCAAGTGTGCTAGCCTGTGTAAAGCATTTACAGTGTTTCCTGTTAAATTACTGTTCTGTTAAAAAGAAAGTAATAAAACAAAAAAAAATCCTTCTTTCCCACCTTTTTTCAACTAGAGTAGTCTAGATTTCAGGTTTTGCTGAATTCTGGGCAGTGGTATAAGTTCCTGTGTTGCCCATATCCTTACTTGGATAGGAGGAAGCTTCTCTGTTCACCAGTGAGAGTGGGGAGCTTGGAGCAGCCTTTCTTTCCCTGGAGGAGTGGTCTCAGCCGAGCAACTAGTAGCTTATTGGCCATTTTGGGTGAATTCCTATCTCTTTCAAGCTCCCTGCCTTAAAACCCACATTTGCGTGGTTTTGCGCTTGTTTCAGACTCAGCACAGCTCCTCGGGGTCCTGCAGAGTGTTTCAAGCAGCAGAGCGATGAAAAGAGAGACTTTAAACAGAATAAGGATGTTTTTCTCTGCCTTTCTACTGGCGACTGCATATTCTAGCCGAAAAGTGAGTCTGTAGATATTCTAAAATCTTAAAAAGCTTATTTTTGCATTTGTTACTGTTCCTGCACTTCCTTAAATCATTTTGTGTTGTTTCAGTGTTGTAGGCTACACACTCAAGTGTGCTAGCCTGTTTAAAGCATTTATAGTGTTTCCTGTTAAGTTACTGTTCTGTTAAAAAAAGAAAAGTGAAAAAACAAAAAAATCCTTGTTTCCTGCCTTTTCTGAACTAGATTAATCCAGATTTCAGGTTTTGCTGAATTCTGGGCTGTGGTATAAGTTCCTGTGTGGCTCATATCCTTACTTGCATAGGAAGAAGCTTCTCTCTTCACTAGTGAGAGTGGGGAGCTTTGAGCAGCCTATCTGTCCCTGGAGGAGTGGTCTCAGCCCAGCAACTATTACCTTATTGGCTGTTTTAGGCTAATTCCTTTCTCTCTCAAGCTCCCTGCCTTAAAATCCACATTTGCACATTTTTGCGCTTGTTTCAGTCTCAGCACAGCTCCTCATGGTCCTGCAGAGTGTTACTAGCAGCAGAGAGATGAAAAGAGACACTTTAAACAGATTTAGTATTTTTTCTCTGCCTTTCTACTTACAACTGCATATTCTCGCTGAAAAGCAAGTCTCTAGCTATTCTAAACACTGAAAAAGCTTGTTTTTGCATTTGTTACTGTTCCTGCACTTCCTCAAATTGTTTTGTGTTTTTTAACTGTTGTAAGCTACACACTCAAGTGCACTAGCCTGTTTAAAGCATCCTTAAGTAAGTATCCTTACTTGGATAGGAGGAAGCTTCTATGTTCACCAGTGAGAGTGGGGAGCTTTAAGCAGCCTATCTGTCCCTGGAGGAGTGGTCTCAGCCCAGCAACTAGTCACTTACTGGCCATTTTGGGCTTATTCCTATTTCTTTCAAGCCCCTTGCCTTAAAACCCACATTTGCTCGGTTTTGAGCTTGTTTCAGACTCAGCACAGCTCCTCGTGGTCCTGCAGAGTGTTACAAGCAACAGAGAGATGAAAACAGAAACTTTAAACAGATTATGTATTTTTTCTCTGCCTTTCTACTTGCGACTGCATATTCTCACCACAAAGTGAGTCTCTAGCTATTCTGAAATCAGAAAAAGCTTGTTTTTGCATTTGTTACTTTTCCTGCACTTCCTTAAATCGTTTTGTGTTGTTTTAATTTTGTAAGCTACACACTCAAATGCACTAGCGTTTTAAAGCATTTATAGTGTTTCCTGTTAAGTTACTGCTCTGTTAAAAAAACAAAACAAAAAAAAAAAACATACTTGTTTCCTGCCTTTTCTGAACTAGAGTAGTCCAGATTTCAGTTTTGCAGAATTCTGGGCTGTGGTATAAGTTCCTGTGTTTCCCATATCCTTACTTGGATAGGAAGAAGCTTCTCTGTTCACCAGTGAGAGTGGGGAGATTTGAGCAGCCTATCTGTCCCTGGAGGAGTGGTCTCAGCCCAGCAACTAGTAGCTTATTGCCCATTTTGGGCTAATTCCTATCTCTTTCAAGCTCCCTGCCTTAAAACCCCCATTTGCACATTTTTGCACTTGTTTCAGACTCAGCACAGCTCCTCGCGGTCCTGCAGAGTGTTACAAGCAACAGAGAGATGAAGAGAGAGACTTTAAACAGATTAAGTATTTTTTACTCTGCCTTTCTACTTGCGACTGCATATTCTCACCGAAAAGTGAGTCTCTAGGTATTCTAAAATCTGAAAAAGCTTGGTTTTTCATTTACTGTTCTTGCACTTCCTTAAATCGTTTTGTGTTGTTTAAATGTTGTAGGCTACACACTCAAGTGCGCTAGCCTGTTTAAAGCATTTGTAGTGTTTCCTGTTAAGTTACTGCTCTGTTAAAAAAAAAAAAAAGCAAAAAAACAAAAATAAATCCTTGTTTCCCACCTTTTCTGAATTAGAGTAGTCCAGATTTCAGGTTTTGCTGAATTCTGGGCTGTGGTATAAGTTCCTGTGTTACCCATATCCTTACTTGGATAGGAGGAAGCTTCTCTGTTCACCAGTGAGATTAGGGAGTTTTAAACAGCCTCTCTCTCCCTGGAGGAGTGGTCTCAGCCCAGCAACTAGTTGCTTACTGGCCATTTTGGGTTAATTCCTATCTCTTTCAAGCTCCGTGCCTTAAAACCCACATTTGCTCGGTTTTGCACTTGTTTCAGACTCAGCACAGCTCCTCGTGGTCCTGCAGAGTGTTACAAGCAGCAAAGAGATGAAAAGAGAAACTTTAAGCAGATTAAGTTTTTTCTCTGCCTTTCTACTTGCAACTGCATATTCTCGCCGAAAAGCGAGCCTCTAGCTATTCTAAAATTTGAAAAAGCTTGTTTTTGCAATTGTTACTTTTCCTGCACTTCCTTAAATCGTTTTGTGTTGTTTTACTGTTGTAGGCTACACACTCAAGTACGCTAGCCTGTTTAAAGCATTTATAGTGTTTCCTTCTAAGTTATTGTTCCGTTAAAAAAAAAGCAAAAAAACACAAAAATATCCTTGTTTCCCACCTTTTCTGAATTAGAGTATTCCAGATTTCAGGTTTTGCTATATTCTGGGCTGTGGTATAAGTTCCTGTGTTGCCCAAATCCTTACTTGGATAGGAGGAAGCTTCTCTGTTCACCAGTGAGAGTGGGGAGCCTTGAGCAGCATATCTGTCCCTGGAGGAGTGGTCTCAGGCCAGCAACTTGTAGCTTATTGGCTGTTTTGGGCTAATTCCTATCTCTTACAAGCTCCATGCCTTAAAACCCTCATTTGTGTGATTTTGAGCTTGTTTCAGACTCAGCACAGCTCCTTCTGGTCATGTAGAGTGTTACAAGCAGCAGAGAGATGAAAAGAAAGACTTTAAACAGATTAAGTATTTTTTTCTCTGCCTTTCTACTTGCGACTGCATATTCTAGCTTAAAAGCAAGTCTCTTGCTATTCTAAAATCTGAAAAAGCTTGTTTTTGCATTTGTTACTGATCCTGCACTTCATTAAATTGTTTTGTGTTGTTTAACTCTTGTAGGCTACACACTCACGTGCGCTAGCCTGTTTAAGGCATTTATAGTGTTTCCTGTTAAGTTACTGTTCTGTTAAAAAAAAAAAAAAGCAAAAAAACAAAAAAAATCCTTCTTTCCTGCCTTTTCTGAACTCGAATAGTCCAGAATTCAGGTTTTGCTGAATTCTGGGCTGTGGTATAAGGCCCATTGTTGCCGATATCCTTACTTGGATAGGCAGAAGTGTCTCTGTTCACCAGTAAGAGTGGGGAGCTTTGAACAGTCTGTCTGTCCCTGGAGGAGTGGTGTCAGCCCAGCAACTAGTAGCGTATTGGCCGTTTTGGGCTAATTCCTATCTCTTTTAAGCTCTCTGCCTTAAAACCCTCATTTGTGTGGTTTTGCACTTGATTCAGACTCAGCACAGCTCCTCGTCGTCCTGCAGAGTGTTACAAGCAGCAGAGATATGAAAAGAGAGACTTTAAACAGATTAAGTATTTTTTCTCTGCCTTTCTACTTGTGACTGCATATTCTCACTGAAAAGCGAGGCTCTAGCTATTCTAAAACCTGGAAAAGCTTGTTTTTGCATTAGTTACTGTTCCTGCACTTCCTTAAATCGTTTTGTGTTGGTTAACTGT